>NC_137814.1:51241344-51526344 GCF_963921795.1 Nannobrachium achirus | reverse complement strand
TCCGTCCGTGCGTCCGTGCGTCCTCGCAGTTTGTCACCACCTAATCTCAGTCGCCGTTGGCCCGGTCGCTGCCAAAATGAGCACACATGCACACTCCCTGGATGCCAATTCAGAACCTCTGACCAACATTTTTCAAATGGGCCTGTTCTAGCGCCACCATGAGGCCGATGTTTGCAAAACACATTTCTGTACACTACTCTTACAGATTTTGTCCAAAAAGCCTACAATCGGTACTGTAGGCAGTATCTCGACAGTCATGTGATCGACAAGGATCTGTCCGATTTTGCATATTCCATCCTGATTGGCTAAGATTGGCTTCCAAAGTTTGTAGGATTGAGCTGTTTTGAACAAAATGCCTCAAATCACAAACGCAAAGTGCAATTATCATGAAATCGCGCACACACACGTTCCCACCAGGCCGAGGAAGAAATGCCACTTCACATTTTTTAAATCAGCCTCATGGTGGCGCTATAACAGGCCGATTTGTGGTTTTACCTAAAACGCCACCGATCAGTTTCAAACTTTGTAAGCGTACTCCCTAGAGGCCAAAGAAAAACCTTTGCCCTGCATTTTTAATATCTGCCTTTTATCCAGGAGGCCGACTTATGTAAAACACAAATTTTCCTATTATTCCTTGAGATTTTATCCAAAAATCATGCAACTCGGTACACAGTATCTCTATAGTCATATGATCAAGTCCGATCCGTCTGATATTTCATATTCCATCCTAATTGGCTAATATTGGCTTCCAAAGTTTGCAGGAATGCTCCGATTTTTAACAAATCATCAACGCAGCTTGCGATTGCTGTGAAATTTGCCACACATATTCCCACTACGTCGAGGAACAAATGCTACCCTTTTCACATTGGCCTGTTATAGCGCCACCAGCAAGTAGACTTTAGCAAAACACATTTTTGGAACACAATGCCACAATTATGCATGTAGTGTCTGACTGCCATGAAAGGTCTAAGATTGGCGAAGAACATGTGCCACGCTTTACATTGGCCTAGCCACCAGGACGCCTGGCCTGGTGGAGACCTGTGCTCGGAAGAGCACTGCTTCTAGTTAGACATATTTTACATTAGAAATGTAAAACAGCACTAGCCTCGCGGTGCCAGACTATATCACTGCGTGGCTCTGGGGGTGAGGAAATGGATTCACAATTGAGCGGAGCCAGACCCAAATCACTTCTCACTTGTCTAAGGGAGAAGTCATAAGCACCTCCCTGAAAGGTGAATTTTCAGAGTGGTTTTGAAGGAAGCCAGTGAACATGTTTTAACTCTTTCTGTGCCAAAGGCCAAAATGGCTCCAAGGTAGCCGTGCCACGGTTTTGTATGTTTTTCTTTACTATGCAATGAAAAAAAATGATTTTTTTTTATATTTTTTCCCCCCACAGAAACAGACACAGTTGTTGTGATTCAGTGGCAAAAAGAATTTTGTCAATCAGACAAATGGTTCCAGAGATAGAGCTGTTTGAATCAAAAAAAGTGTCCATCCACTAGAATGGACACACATTTTCACACATTTTCTCAATCAGCTAAACGAGGGAGCCAACACACAAACAGAGAAAAGCATCTCTCTGATCTCAGGTCATTTTGACATCTTTAAAAAGAAAAAAAGAAAAAAAAATGTTTTTTTCTTTCTATATAAAAAACACAACAACCGTCATAAACCGTCATTGGCACAGGGGGGCTATTGAAAAAAAAAACAGTCAAAACCGTCATCTGGCACAGAATGAGTTTTGCAGTGGTTCTCAACCTTTTCAAGCCGTGACCCCCAAAATAATCATATTTTAACTGGGACCCCCCACCCTGACGAGCACTAAGAGTTGAGGCATTACATTTTGTATAACACGGTTGTGAAACAGATCTACATGCTCGCAACGCCCTGCAACGTGAGGCGTTGTGAGCATGTAGAACGGTTATTTTCACAATTTCTGCCTCTAAATTTTTACAATGTTTAATTTGTCATTTTAGAGGTATTAAATAGTCCTTAAATTGTCAATTTAGAAAGGTGCATACGCCCTATATACACTTAAACCTTATTTTAGTTTGTTTACTGTTGAGAGAGAAAACAATGTTAAGTTAATCATCTGGGGACCGCCCAAAATAATTTGGGGACCCCCCTGGGTCCCGATCCACAGGTTGAGAACCACTGTTTTAAGGGATGGTGATTGGTGGATCCGGATGGGAATCTGACCGTGCTGCTGTAGAAGGATAATGTAACTCTCGCCGCACAAAGTAAACCAATTGCAGCCATGTTTGCCACGATAAAAAAAAAATAATAACTAGAAGCAGTGCTCTTCCGAGCACAGGTCTCCACCAGGCCGTGCGTCCTGGTGGTGCTACTGTATTATAGGCCAATGTAAAAAGGGTGGCATGTGTTCTTCACCTTAGATCTTTCATGGCAATCGGACGCTGCATGCATGATTTGAAGCATTGTTCCAAAAATATGTTTTGCTAAAGTCTACCTGCTGGTGGCGCTATAACAAGCCAATGTGAAAAAGGTAGCATTTGTTCCTTGACCTAGTGGGAATATGTGTGGCAAATTTCACGGTAATCGCAAGCATGGTTGATGATTTGAGGCATTTTGTTCAAAAACAGAGCAATCCTGCAAACTTTGGAAGCTAATATTAGCCAATCAGGATGGAATATGAAATATCAGACGGATCGTACTTGATCACATGACTATAGAGATACTGTGTACCGATTTGCGTGATTTTTGGATAAAATCTCAAGGAATAATAGGAAAAATTGTGTTTTACATAAGTCGGCCTCCTGGTGGCGCTATAAAAGGCTGATGTGAAAAATGCAGGGAAAGGGTTTTTCCTTGGCCTCTAGGGAATGCGCTTACAAAGTTTGAAACTGATCGATGGAGTTATAGGTAAAACCACAAATCGGCCTGTTATAGCGCCACCATGAGGCTGCTTTCAAAGATTTTAAGTGGCATTTCTTCCTCGACCTAGTGGGAACGTGTGTGCGCGATTTCATGATAATTGCACTTTGCGTTTGGGATTTGAGGCATTTTGTTCCAAACGGCTCAATCCTACAAACTTTGGAAGCCAATCTTAGCCAATCAGGATGGAATATGAAAAATTGGACAGATCCGTGTCGATCACATGACTGTCGAGATACTGCCTACCGATTTGTAGGATTTTTGGAAAAAATCTGTAAGAGTAGTGCACAGAAATGTGTCTTGCGAACATCGGCCACTAGGTGGCGCTAGAAAAAGCCCATTTGAAAAATTTAGGGCAGAGGTTCTAGATTGGCATCCAGGGAATGTGTGTGCTCACTTTGGCAGCGACCGGGCCAACGGCGACTGAGATTAGCTGCACACAAACTGCGAGGACACACACACGGACGGACACACGGACACACGGACGGACGGACGCACGGACGGACGGACGGAGGGGAAAACATACTCTCCCCTCAGCCTTCGGCTGGTGGAGACAATAATACATGAATACATGAATGAATGAAAGCAATGATAAACCCTATTTGCTGTATCGATTTGATTCCTATAGGCTACTGTATGTGATTTCATGAAAATATTCCATTGTCATAGTCAATCTTTATGGTCATTACGATACATAATTTTGTTGCATCGACATTCATGACCTGACCGCTATCGAATAACGTGACCCCAGGGAGTTGTTTTAATCTGATCCACTCTAAACTAAAATAACAATTCAAACCAGTCTTTTAGAGTCAGTGGAAAACATTAGATGTGCAGAGCTGGTGTCACTATATAATGTACATGCATACACACACAATCAAGGACCTTGCACACACACCACACAGCTAAGTCAATTTGATCAATTATTGTTGGATTGGAAGTGACTGTCCAATTGTGTTGCGTATATTTGTACAAAGGCCATTTTCAAGTAATTTAATGGAGTAGTTCACCCACACAATTACTTTTTTCTATTGATTAATCACGCCTAGAAGACTTTTTTTTTGCATTCCTAAGACAATAATTTGATTACAATAAATGTACCCCCATTGTTTCCGGATCCGAAATCAATGGGGGTACATTTACTAAAATCTAACTTTTGTCTTAGGAATGCAACACATACAAAAAATAAAATAAAATAATAAAAAAAGAAAATAATTGAACTACTCCTTTAACACGATGATTGAAAGAGTTTAAATATGTTTATATGTGGGTTCATTGACACTGAAGGCAAATTATTTGGTGGTCACCCGTCTCTCCTGCTGATTTGAAATGGACCAAGCACGTTAGAGGATGAGGGGTGTCTGTTCTGTTATTTTGCATTTATTTATTGTACGTGCTTGGTGCCTGAAATATTTATTGAATGATTATGTATTGAAAATGTGTTTGGAAAGCATCAGGTAATTGTAGATCAACTCATGGGCCTTGTTTTGCCTTTGTATGAGATAATTGGTGCAATTTCCTTTCCCTGTGCTTGGGTTATGCCACCTGTTTAAAGGCAGGCATGCAGTGAGTAGTGGTTCAGTAGTCTGGGATCACTTCACTTTTCGGGGTTTGATCCGGTCAGGAGCGGAAACCACTTTACGTCATGTTGTAGTTCTCAAATGACTACAGTTTGGCTGGAAAGATCAAACTGGATTCGGTTTAGTAGTTTTGCTTTTGAAAAATTCATTTGCATCTTTTAGTCCAACTCGTAGCGACTGGCAAGACTACAGGCATTTTAACAATTTTGCTGCCATTTTAAACATAGCTGTAGTAAGCAGCTGCCAAATTGTCCTTACCTTTTAACGTGGGCACGCGCACGCATCGTGCACAATCTATGCGCGACTCATCTAGTAGACGTGTAGACTCTGTGACAGCTTTCGAATAAAAAAACCCCCATTGAAATAGACATATCCGTTGCCACGCTGTATCCCTGCTTATCTGCCAGTGTTTACACGAAAAAACATTGAAAAAAGCCAGCTGTGCGCTATAGAGCATCGCAGTTGAAGCCCCACCCCGTCCTCACTCTGGTGTCGGAAGCGTTTTCCGCATTCATTTCTTCCATAGACATTTCATAAAGTATTTATTTAAACGTTTTTAAGCCTTGGACAAAGCCACCTCGGCTGGAGAGGGATCATGTCAATATTAAAAAAAAATGAATGCAAAGATTAATTAGAAAGCTGAAAAAAAGGACAGGGTACAAGACTGTGTACATCATTATTTTTAAAATCGCGGAAACTACACTCCCAGAATGCCTAGCGAATGTTGTTGTTGTTTCCTGAAATACAGCCCTTAAATCACGCTCAGTTTAGTTATCCAGGCCAGCATATGGCCTGAAATGTAGTGATTGTCATCTCTGTGGACTCTCTTATCGTCATCTTTAACACAGTGCATCATATCTGTAAAAGAAAGTATTCGCTCACGCAGTTCTGCTGATGTGCAATAATCTGCCGGGCAGACAGGGGGCAGTAAGCTACTTCCGCGGTAACCGCAAGACATGTGAAAGAAGAAGAAGCTAGACCAATCACAGACGTCGTTTTTACGTTTAGCAGCATGGGAAATGCAGTTCTTCTCCGTGCGATCTCGATTAAAACGTGTTTTTACTAAAACTAGAGTGATTGCATACATACTCGGGGGTTCTACAGGAGCATATGGAACCATTTTACAACCACCAGCCTAGTGGTAAGTGTACATTGAATTGCTACGACTTTGTGGCTGATAATGAAAAACCCTATGGTAAATATGAATGGCCAGCTTGCTTCCGACACCTCACTGCGATGCTCTATGGTAACACGTGGACACGTTCGCGCACATAGCAGACGATATGTGCGCAGATCATATGCCAGGCAGGTAGAGGAATCAAACAGCTACAAAATAATAAAAAAAACATTCTATGGCCATGCAGTCAGCTCACTTGTTTACAATGAAAAGCTATGCGAACGGAGCTGCGACTGGACGTCAGACCGGATATGGAAACCTAGATCTGGTCCAAACGGGAAATACGACCGGATACAGTTAGGGGGCGTACCTAAAGTCTCCGAAACGGCTATATACAGCAATCATACTTTTAATCGTTTCATAATGATTAAAGCTAATTACATTTCCGGGAACGACGGGCATCGCAGAGAGGTACAGCGGGAAATCTCCGGTTTCGACGAGGATCGCAGAGTATGAGTTACTAGGGATTGGAGAAACAAACATGGGGGAACCAAAACAAAGCGACGCCGCTTCTTCTGCTTGTGGTTTCCGCTTCGGCCGGATCAAACTGGGGAAATCACCAGGCTTGAGACTGTGAACAGTGTTAAGGGACAACGTCAGGGGAAACTGCAAGCCAGGGCCTTTTTAGGGCAAACAGCCTGTAACAGTTCCTTATAAGTTGTTCTAGTTTTCAAGTGGTCATTTAGTTTCCTATTTTTCTTTTTTGGCCAGTATTATTTATTTTCTTATTTTTGCAAAGTTTGCACAGTTTGTCAAATCCTTGAGGTAAATAAAATACCAGGTAAAATGTACTTGTGGACCATGTCTACGTCTTGGGAGCCTTGAACCATCATCGGCCAGCTTTTCACATCTGGTTTGGGCAAAACCTGTGGAATTCCATCCACACAACAAAACATGATTTTTTAATTTAATCACATCAACGTGATGAAACCCTGTTTAATCATGAATTAATTATTGCATGCTGCACTGCACCTGTTCTCCCGTCTCCCTCTGCACCACCGTTAGGCTACCTTTGTCTCACCATCGCAACCACTGAACCAACCAACCAACCAACCAATGCAACACAACACTGGAGAAATTACATTTCAGTTCTTCTTGTAATGTTATAGTACTCTAAACCAAAGCAGTGCAGTACACTTTGGGCTTGAGAGTGGAGAGTGGGCTTGCACGCACGTGTGCGTGCGTGCGTGCGTGCGTGCGTGCGTGCGTGCGTGCGTGCGTGCGTGCGTGCGTGCGTGCATGCGTGTGTGTGCGTACACCATACATTATATTGAATTTATAATATTGACCCAGGCTGCTAATAGTTACAACACAAATCTAGAAATCGTTAAATCTATCTGTCTGTATATCTATCTATCTAATCTATCTGTCTATCTATCTATTCCATCTTTCCAAGTTACTAATGTGTCTATTATGCATGAGCATAATGGACACAGATAATCATTCACTCTCCTAGTCAGGGCAATATGCCTTCAACTGGGTTTGACAGCTATTTTTGGTTAGAAACATTATCAGCCTTGTTGTCAGTCTGGCCTCGTCCTCTGTTTGGGCAAGAACATTAGCTCACTCACATCCCCGCACGTGTCACATGTCACTTCTACACATTTTTGTGAAGTCGCCATTGGCACATCAGACACAAACCAAACGGTGGTGCCATAGATTTATATATGCCCAAAGCTGTCACACTAATCTGGGTCAGTTGGCTCTCATCATATCCTTAATTTAACCATGCAGGTCATCAAGTCTCATTGCGATTTAAATTAATTTTCCAAGAGTGGACAAGAGACCAGCATGAACACGTTTACAACAATGAGTTACTAGGGCCCAAGGTGGAGGGGCTTAATTATTTTATACTTTAGCTATTGAAAAATAGCAGATCTACAAGGTCACAGCGCAGCAATGAGTGCCGCCGCCGCGCTGCGAGCTTGTAGATCTGCTATTTTCTAAAAGTTGTACAAATGTGTGCAAATCATTGAATATATGTATTTTTTAAGCAAACATTTGTAACTCAAATTTTGCTTCTGGGGGGTCCCTAGAACTAAATATTTTGAGATGGTGGTCTGTGGCCAAATATATATAATTTTGGGGGTCCTTCACATGAAAAGGTTTGAGTACCACTGACATAGAAACATCGTTTTTTTTTTTTTTTTTTCGAAAAACCTTGCACAAATGTTCACGACCGCGCTGCAAGCTTGTATATCGTCATATAATTTTAAAAACGATTTAAACTAGTGAAAACAGCCGATCTACAAGCACACAACGCCTCGCGGTACGAGGCGTTGTGTGCTTGTAGATCTGCTGTTTTCACAACTTTTGTGCGACGGCCGTGTATGATGAAGCAGGGCTTTACTTTGCGAAAGAACGCACTCATCCAGACCCTCTGCTGTGTCTGTCTGTGGCTTCCATGGCGATGCACCGCGGCCTGCTCTCCGTGACCACCATCTCCACGGCAACGCTAAGTGTGCCGTGGTGCACGCAATCATCATCAGCGTCTAGCTCATTAGTGCATGTTTATAAACCTAAACCCGGTGTCGATGAACACGCTTGTTCTGCTAGCCCAGGGGTTTTCAAAGTGGGTGACGGGGCACCCTGGGGTGCCGTGACGGCAGTCCAGGGGTGCCGCGAGATCATTTGATAATACTTGGGATTATATTTAGTATCATTTTAAACTTGAAGTACAAAGTTATTTTCAGTCAGTTCTAACCAAAAATGGCCATTATCTCAACGTTTTCCTCGCAACATAATCACTAAAATATCGTCACTGTCGGGCAGAAACCTCGTATCTCCAAGTTTCAAATGTGTACGTGTTTTGGTAAAGCAAATCAGTCAAAGACTGTCGCACAAAACTAGTGAAAACAGCCGATCTACAAGCACTTGTGTGCTTGTAGATCTTGTAGATCTGCTTTAGTACATTTTATAGATAATAAATACAAAACAAACGGTTTTGGACATACAAGGTTTCCACCCGACAACGACAATATGCTATAAATATAAGGTGCTGGGAGTGAAAATTATAATGTAGGGATGCCTCGGATTAAAAAACATATTTATGGGGTGCCCAGAGACAAAAAAGTTTGGGAACCCCTGTGCTAGCCCTCACATGCACGCACTCTCATGCACGCACACACGCATGCACCCTCGCCCGCAGCCCCGCACGCATGCACACACATTGCACCCATGGGCGCAGAGAGGTATGGAAAAAAGTGAGCAGAAGGAGAGATAGTGCGAATGAAAGGCGACTAGAAGTATGAGAGAGTTACCACGGGAGCTGAGGTCCCATCCAGCCAACCTCCATCCAATAATGAACTACAGATTGCTATGGGAACAAGGCCGTTGGTGTTATTACCTTGTTGGGCAAACGGCTTGGTCCAGGCAGGGCCGATTTAAAGGAATAACAGTACATAGGCAGTCTCTTTTCTTTCTACATCTAGTTATTTTTTTTTTACGGAAGTGGTTTATGCAACGGAATTACAGTAAGATACACAAGTGTGTAGTTTCAACTCAGAGAGTCTACAAATGTAACCAACTGCAGCTGTCTGTTTCTTTTAGGGAAAGACGGCGTTAGCATTACAGCAATAGATTCTAATGAATGCATGGACAAGTTTTTCCTGAGACATAAGACCTTTAATCCTTGATATTCTTAATTTTTACAGTAGTCTTACTTTGTAATCGTGTTAATTCCGGTCTGAGTCCATCACTACACCAAGATGTTGGTGCTTGGGTTGTGGTTTTTTAACAATAAATTGAAACTGAACACTGACTTTTAATCATTCTTCCATGGAGCCAAAACCAATCAGTTTGGTCTTTAATTGAAGAAAATGTCTGGCACATCTGGGTTTGCTCAATGCATTTACTCAATGCTTGTATTGGGCTGTTTCTCGAAAACAAGAGAATCAAGAAGTAGCCTAACCAAAAGTTAGCCTATCCAATATGCCACCCAATAGCCCAACTCCTTGCAAACCTAAAATAAACTGACTATCAGACACCTGGCCCTTTTGAATATTCCTGTCCACTATAGCTGAAAAAATCACAGCGTAGATTTTGTCATGTGCTGTCGTCTCATGTGAATCTGCTGTTAGGCATGATACTTTGTCATACGATGGTGTCGCAGGCAGAAAATAGCCGATCTACAAGCTCACAATGCATCACATAATGTATGTATGTATGTATGTACTGTAGGCATTATGAGCTTATAGATCAGGGGTTTTCAAAGTGGGTGACGGGGCACCCTGTTGTGTGCTTGTTGATCTGCTGTTTTCACTAGTTTTGTACATTTTATAGATAATAAATACAAAACGAACGGTTTTGGACGTACAAGGTTTCCACCCGACAACGACGATATACTTTAATTATAAGGTGCCGGGAGTGAAAATTATAATGTAGGGGTGCCTCGGATTAAAAATAATATTTATGGGGTGCCCTGAGACAAAAAAGTTTGGGAACCCCTGTTATAGAGATATTAGATAGATAGATACCTTTATTATCCCAAGGGGGAAATGTAGTTGTCCAGTAGTAGCACAGCAGTATACAGTTATTTACAAAGTTACAGAGACGTAAGAAAGATAGATAAGAGGGGAAAAAAACAAAACAAAGACAAGAGCAGTACAGTACCAATAAGGAGAAGGTGCATCAATAGAGGGGGCGAATAATATATAAGTATATATACATAAAGTGTCTTGCAAAGAGACCATAGCAGTCAATGCTAGTTAGTGCAAACAAGTATCTCACTGTCATTGTTAAACAAAGCAAAAATACTCAGAAACTACCAACACTAACAACCTAATAGTGCAGTGTCAAAAATCAGTGCGAAAAAAGAAGAAACTAGGAAGCGTGTCACCGCAAGGCGCACATGAGCACTCTTCCTGGAAGGTCCTTAGAGGTCAAAGTCAATACAGCAATTGTTCCTTAGAGGTCAAAGTCAATACAGCAATGGTTCCGTAAGTCTAAGTTAGGAAGGGAGACCTTTTCAAGCGTCCGTTATGTGTCTCGTTGTACAGCTTAAGGGCAGCCGGTACAAAAGATTTTCCTAATCTCTCACATCTCCGTACTGGGTAGGTAAAGCGGTCGTTTCCTCTCTTACTCCAGTAACTGGTGATCTCTAGATGGAGGGGGTGGGAGGAGTTCTCCAAGATGGAATCTAGCTTCTTCGCAGTGCGCACCCTGGTTACTTCTTCCACCCCCTGCAGAGAGGACCCAACGACAGAGCCTGCTTTCTTCACCAGTCTGTTTAGGTTAAACGTGTCACCTGCTCTGTTGTTGCCACCCCAGCATGTTATGCCAAAAAAGAGGACACTTGCCATGACAGACTGATAGAACATCTGTAGCATCCTATTGCACACCCCAAACGATCTCAGTCTTCTCAGGAGGAACAGTCTGCTTTTCCCCTTGCTGTGAATCGCCTGCGCGTTGTCCGACCAGTCCAGTGAACTATTCAGGTGTACTCCGAGGAATTTGTAGTTATCCACGAGCTCAACCACCTCACCGTTAATGGTGCTTGGCTCCGGGGGGACTCTCTTGGAGGTGCGGAAGTCCACCACCATCTCCTTAGTCTTGCTTGCGTTGAGCTTGAGATGGTTGTCCTCGCTCCACTGCACAAAGTCCCTAACCACACCATCGTGCTCAGCCGTGTTGTCACCCGAGATCTTGCTGATCACTACGGTATCATCTGAGAACTTCTGCAGATGACAGGTCTTGGAGTTGAAGCTGAAGTCCGATGTATAGAGAGTGAACAGGAAGGGTGAGAGCACAGTTCCTTGAGGGGCCCCCGTGTTGCTCACCAGCACATCGGACCGACAGCCCTGCAGTCTCACAGACTGTGGTCTTTCTGAAAGGTAGTCTGTGATCCATGCCACAAAGCCCTTGTCCACCCCCATCAGCGTAAGCTTCTCCGCAAGCAGAGACGGTTGGATAGTGTTGAAAGCACTGGAGAAGTCAAAAAACATAATTCTGACTGTGCTGCCCAGATCTTCCAGATGGGTGAGAGACTTATGGAGCATGTAGGTGATGGCGTCATCAACCCCAATATCAGCCTGGTAGGCAAACTGAAGGGGGTCCAGGTGATCACTGACCGCCGGTCTCAGTAGGTTCAGAACCAGCCGTTCAAAGACCTTCATGACCTGTGATGTCAGGGCGACTGGTCTGTAATCATTGAGGACCGATGTAATATATTAATATTACAGGTACTGTAACCATTATACACGGATGCATAGGATGACCCATATCCAAGGAAGATAGTCAAAACACTAAAGGATCATTCCAGAAACAAACATGAAATAAATGTTCCCTTATGTGTATGCAAGTCATCCTGCCATCTCTTTTAAGAACTTCCTTTTGTGACTAATTAGCCTATGAGCAAAAGTAGCTTTTTTGTAGTTGCGTACCTCTAAAATGTTTCGCTGCTAATCAATTTCACCGTCACTGAATTTACCTCTCCTTTTTATACCTCTTTTAAATTCAAACGCTGACTGCAAAATGCTGAAAGGCGGTCCCATTTGCAGATTTATTTTATTGACTGCTGCCTTTAGTAAATTGGTTAATTCCACGCACGTGGCGAGCACAAATTGCAATCAATGTACACTTGATGTATGTAAATCTAGCCCTCTGAGTCAAAATTGACACTTAGGATTTTAAAGTGCACCCGACACCCCTAAAAACACAGAATAATCGTATATAGCTGCGTGCACAGCATATTGAGGCCCGGCATTGAACCGTGGACCTTTTATCTTCTGCGTCTTAAAAACTTCTCTCAGGTGAGCAATTTCTGCCTTAACTCATTTAGGGCCTAGAATTATTGAATGCTTTAACCAGTGAAAAATAGCAGATATACAAGCTCACAGCGCGGCACCGAGTGCCGCGCTGCAAGCTTGTAGATCTGCTATTTTTTGAAAAAGTCGTGAAAATCTTCTTTTCAAAGCAAACGTTTGTAACTCAAATTTTGCTTCTGGGTGGTCCCTGGAACGAGATATTTTGAGATGCGGGTCCGTGGCCAAATAAATGTCAATTTGGGGGTCCTTCACATGAAAAGGTTTGAGAACCACTGACATAGTAGTCTCTCAAGAACAGACTAACTGAGCTCCAGTTAAGCGAAAAAGGACCTTTTCTTTGACGATGGCTGGCCAGATTGTTGACATAGAAACATAGGTTTTTCAAAAAAACCTTAGAAGGATTCAAAAGACACTTATAGAATCGGGGGGAAAAAATTCGAATTTTCACGATTTTTCAAAAATAGCAGATCTACAAGCTCGCAGCGCGGCACTCGGTGCCGCGCTGTGAGCTTGTATATCTGCTATTTTTCAATAGTTAAAGCATAAAATAATGATACACAATATAGTGTACCCGTTCTGAGTGCGTTAATGAAACAATTCAAACATGGCCTTGCAAAACATACAGAAAAAGGGGGGGTAGTAGGCGTGGTATTCTTCCACAACTCAAATCTCTCCCCCGCCGCGCAGGAAACTTTACGATAATAGAAATTGTCAAAGGTTTGAAGGCGGAAGGCGAAGGGGGGTACGGGGAAGCAATTTGGTGTGACGTGCGGCCCCCCCACTCTCCTCCCCCTCCTTTGCCTCCCCTCCCAAACAATCAACGGGGGTAATGAAAATGATAATGGTAATCTTTACGGCCCACCATGCCAGCCCAAGACACCCAGCGACCCACCGACACAGATTTAATTAGCTTTCTTCTGCTGCCTCTCCCCTTGCCTGTCTCCCATCAAAACCTTGGGCACTATAAACTATTAACCCTCAAATACCTGGAACGCCACCCGAGTCGCGTTAGATTTTTAACCGCTTTAACCGTTATTTTATGCTTTAACTATTATTGAAAAATAGCAGATAATACAAGCTCACGGCGTGGCAAAGCCGAGTTCAAAGTCTTTGAATATCTTTGATCTTTGACTTCTAAAATTATTCCTCTAAATCAGTGGTTCTCAAACCTTTTCACGACAAAATTGCATTTATTTTATTTGGCCGCCGACCCCCATCTCAAAAAGTCAAAATATGTTGTTCCAGGGACCCCCCCCAGAAGCAGAGATTTGAGTTACAAAAGTTTGCTTTGAAAAAAATATATATTGAAAAATGTGCACACAATTTCACGATTTTTCAAAATTAGCAGATCTACAAGCTCGCAGCGCGGCACTCGGTGCCGCGCTGTGAGCTTGTATATCTGCTATTTTTTCAGTAGTTTAAAGCATTCAATAATTCTAGACCTAATTCTAAACCTAAACGGGTTAATGGCCCTCTTAGGCAATTTAGCTTGATCACAAACTCAAACCAGGTCTGAGTTTTCAGGACTGGCCTGAGAACATTTTGAAGAGAGAGATTAGGGGTTTGGAGAAGAGAAAAAAAAATCACTCACCCACACACTCGTTTATATGAAAAAAGAAGGGTTGGGGGGGTGGAATACAGGGGTGGGTGGGTGATTAATCCTGATCAAAGGCCTTTTATCATCCTCTGAGCACCCAGCGAAAGCAAAGACAATAGGTGGGTGGAGGCTTTTCTTCTCTCTTATGAGTCGACTCGAGGAGTTGGGTCCGGTTTCGCTCGGAAGCGGGCACACATGCCCCATGTCACCATGTAAATGCTTCATCTGCTTAACTCATGTAAGTTCAAACTGGGTATTCAACAGGGGGTCTGGGACCCCTAGAGGGTCCTCAGAGTTACTACAAGGGGGCCACCAAATCTTTGAGTGATACAACGTTTTTTTCTCCTTTTTTATATATAAAATAATATAAAAAAGAGTGTCCTTTTTTATATTAACCAACCCTAGTGTCCATATTCTGAGAACTTTAGCCAAAAATAGCAGATCTACAAGCTCGTAGATCGGCTATTTTTAGCAAAGAGGTTTGGTGTAGAGGGGAAAAAGAGCCGAATAAGTACAGAGTGAAAGGTCAAGTTTATTACGTATTAACGGTTCAAGTGGTTAAATATCCGAAATCACAAATTGACATGAATCCAAAATACACTGACTATTGTGCTGTCAAACGATGAAACTATGGAATCTATGATAAGGTTGTGGGGGTCCCTGCTTCATCTCTCTCTCAGCTAAGGGGTCCTTGGCCTGAAAACGTTGAAGACCCCTGCATGTAGCCTGTAACGCAGAAGAGTGTTTCGGTTGTAGTGGGATTCTAGCTCCAGTGATGCGCGTCAGGTCGAAGTCGATCGGTCGGGCGGTTCTCGAGATGCGCGGACAGATACTATAAGCCCCTTTTGCACTACGAGGTGGAACCTTGCAGGACCTTTCCAGGACCTGAACCTATTTTTTTGGTTCTGGTTTTGTTTCCATATAGCGCACGGCCCGGTTTCAGACAAGGTTCTACAAACCTTTTTTAGGTGCTACTCTTGATGTAGTACTAACTTCTACTTGTTGGTGCTCTTTTTTGGGACCTTCCCGTTTAGGTCTGGTTATATGGAAACTTAAAGGTGATACACCATGAAATTTCACTTTTCCTATTTTAAAACCTTTTTTTGGGGTCCCACTAGCACCTTCTATCCTCACAAAGTCCCATTTCTGACCGTTGTGTCTGAAAATGCTCTGAGAGCCATTCAAAATGAGAGAGGCTCTCTATTCAGGAGTGGTAATTTAGCCTCAAACCTTTTGAAAAAAGTTTTTGGGACATAAACAATATGACATAAATACTTTTTAAATGCATGGTGTATCACCTTTAAGCAGAAGGAAAACCTGTAAAGCGGTTTGCATGCGGTGTGCGCATGCATACCACCTATCCAGGCTTAAAGATGGAGACAAGTGGAAAAGTAGCTGTTCGGCGAGGCAGAAGCATTGATTTTTGTAGTATGTTTACTAGACAATTGAACAGCTGCTCGACCCCGAGTTACAGAGTTAGTACTGAGTGAACGAACATACACAGCGGAGGCTACGGGTTTCAGTCAGGTAGTGGAGATGAGGGTGGTTGAGGTATAGATAGATAGATAGATAGATAGATAGATAGATAGATAGATACCTTTATTATCCCAAGGGGGAAAATCAGTCGCCCGGAGGCAGCACAGCAGTTTAACGATATTTACAAATTAAAGAGAAAAAAAATGAACAGTGTACAGTAAAGAGCAAGTTACAAAAAAAAATGGAACAAAGAATGTATACATAAAGTGTCAAAAACAGTCAACGCTCATAAGTGTAACAGCCATACTTAAAAAAGCAAATAACAATACTTAAGCACAACTATCAATACAGTGCCAAACAAAAAGTGTCCATAATAGTCAATGCTAGTCAGTGCTACAAGTATTTCACCGCCATGTCAAACACAAGCAAAATACTCAATACTACTAACACAACCTGAACACAACCAAAACATTGTCCATTGGTCAGTGCACGAAAAAACTAAAAGAAAAACAAGAAAGGGTGACACAGCAAGACGCACATGAGTACCCTCCCTGGAAAGGTCCTTAGAGGTCAGAGTCAGGTGTGTATGCAAGAAGTGCAGTGAAATGTTGGCGTGGCATGCTCCTCAGACTGTGCTAACAATATAAGCTACAATAAACAACAAGGCCTAGAATACAAGTAAAAACTGGGCAGCAAGTGAGAAAGTAATAAATGTATCAAGAGTGTAAAGTCTGTCGGCGTATACAGTCAGTTTAATTGGAATTGCATCTTCTCTGGGTTGCCGAGGTTGTATTTATTACTGCAGTGTATGTTGCAGAAGAAAATAATACAGAAAAAGAGAATACACAGAACAGTGGGGCTGAAATTAAGTCAATAAACAGCAGCCTATATCATAGCCCGCCTGCAATCAGTTATCCATATTAATTATGCCCTGACTTTAATATGTTTCAATTTGCTAATGATGGTGAAGTGCCTTCACCGGGTAAAGGAACAACCATTTTCTGCAGGATTCCATCTCTGTGCTTTTACGAAACCATCTCGGCCGTTATTATTATTTCATTTGAATATTTTCTTAGCTCTAGATACATTACAATGACCATCTTTTGACAGACTTTGTGCTTTTTTGTATAGGTTAGTATGCTGCTGCATTCATTGTTGGAAAGTCTGGATACCTGTACCTTGGGTATTGGAAGAACTTGAGCTAAATGCCTGAAATGCCTTGATTTTAAATGTGAATGAATGAGGGAGGAAAAACCGGACTGTGTTGTTTAAACCCATTTGTGTAAGAAAAGGATTTGTGTTGGTTTTGGGCTTATTGTGTAACTAACCACTGACTCCTACAGCCTTATACAGCAGACACTGTACAGTACAGTACAGTACAGTACAGTACAGTACAGTACAGTATAATTTTCTCTTTTGCTACTTTTTCGAGCTGCCTGTTTATTCCAAGGCTGGATCAATGCTCCAATATCAACAAACATCATTCATACCAGGGTCGGTAAACGGATCAATTAAAAACTAATTTTCCCCCCCCCGTCTACCTTTTTTTCCTCTTCCCAGAAGGCTCGCACATGAACACGGCACAGAGTAAACGTGCCCTGTAATTGACTCAGCTTGACTCAGCGTTGCACCACACATTAACACAGTACACAGCTTGCATGTTATTGGGACAGTTAACGTGAAGTACGGAGATGATAATAATAATTGTAATAATAATAACAACCAGTAAGACGCCTAAGGGCGAAAAGCGACATCACCCTAAATGGCGAGGTCGCACAGGACGGAATTCGCACAGGACAGAATGAATTTGCAAGTGTGATTCGAGTTGCGGCTGTTTGTTTAAATTGGACAAAATATGGACAAAATATTTTCCCAAATATGGATATGACTGACATCAACCACATCAGGCTCACAAAATATGTCCATATGCGCATTCCAAGCTATGGGCTTAATATTGATGACATCAGGGATCTCCATAAATGGGCATACAAGGGACAAGGACGGAATGTGATGACATTAAGATGTGACGGTTTTCATTGTTAACTGGGACCTACGGTCACTCAACTGTATTAGATAAAGGCTAAACAATGAAATAAGATAAGTCCCAACAACCAGTAAAACAAGCACTTGGAAACTTCCCAACTCAACCTCAGCAGGGAAGAGCAGTGAAGTGAAGAGGTGGGTTTTGAGGGTGGTTTTGAAGGAAGGGACTGTTTGAGATGTTAGGGGAGTGCATTCCAGATTCCAGATGGAGGGGGGCAGCCCCTGTCTTTCGCCCCAGGTTGGGAGCTTGGTCCTGGGGAGCACCATGCAGGACAGTGGTGCTTCTGGACCTGAGCAGGGGTCATCACCATGCCGGCTTCAGCCCCCGCCTCTCTAACATTCTCTGCACGTCCCTGCAGGTAGCTACGGTGTGGAGGTCGTGGAGTACTGGTGTGGTGATATAGTCTTCGGAGCAGCTAGGTATTGGTGAGCTGGCAGACAGCTGAATTCTGAACATACTGGAGTTGATAGATAGTAAAATGCAGAGAGAGAGAGAGAGAGAGAGAGAGAGAGAGAGAGAGAGAGAGAGAGAGAGAGAGAGAGAGAGAGAGATAAGGGGATTGACATGTAGCAAATGGCCAAGAATGGCCATTGGAATTGAAGGCCATGTGCCGTCGTGTACTGCAACGTAGAAATACTCTGTTACAAGTAAAAGTCCGGAATTAAAAATGCACTTGACTAAAAGTACAACAGTATTGGCTTCAAAATGTACTTCAATGGAGCTGAGTTATGCCTATTAGAAGCAAGCTGTTTCAATACTGCTGGACAAAAAAAAGGTGCATCAGAGAGAAAAGTAAAAGGCAGAGGCGGGTTGACCTGCAACGCACAAGCCTATGTCCTGAAACCAACTCTATTGTTTAGAGCTGTTTCACTGTGGTACTGTAGCATCCTAATAAAACCAATGTAAATTGCTAGAAGGTTTTCAGGAATGGAGAATAAAATCTATTTCCTTTGAGTATTTCTTCTTTTTTTATGTGTGTTTGTGTACACCGTTCTAATAAGATCTATCGCATTATATGCAATAAACCCTAAATGAAAAATCTTAGGCTGAGCAGGGCTTAACCCATTCAGAACGGGTACACTATATTGTGTATCATTATTTTATGCTTTAACTATTGAAAAATAGAAGATTTTTTGACCCGATTCTATAAGTGTCTTTTGAATCCTTCTAAGATTTTTTGAAAAACCTATGTTTCTGTGTCAGCAATCTGGCTAGCCATCGTCAAAGAAAAGGTCCTTTTCACTTAAATGGAGCTCAGTTAGTCTGTTCTTGAGAGACTACTATGTCAGTGGTGCTCAAACCTTTTCATTTGCAGGACTCCCAAAATGATATTTATTTGGCCACGGACCCCCATCTCAAAATATTTTAGTTCCAGGGACCACCCAGAAGCAAAATTTGAGTTTCAAACGTTTGCTTTGAAAATACATATATTCAAAGATTTGTACTCAAAGATTTGCACACATTCACGACTTTTTCAAAAATAGCAGATCTACAAGCTCGCAGCGCGGCACTCGGTGCCGCGCTGTGAGCTTGTATATCTGCAATTTTTCACTGGTTAAAGCATTCAATAATTCTAGGCCTAAAAAAAATATCACACAGTTCCACAGTATTTCCCGTACCAGCAACACTTTGTTTCCCTTCCTCTCCCGGCTTGTTGTGGCTCCTCCAGAGAAATTCAACCTGACTGTTTTTTATTTCTATACAACCCCAGGCCGTTCTCGCTAACTCAATCAATACCAATCAATTCCAATGTTTAGCCTTTTGTCCGTTCAGCTCCGCTTCCAGGCCAATGCGTCCAGGACGGGGCCAACGAGTCCATTCGTTGTTGAGTTAACGTTTATGGATGTCACATGTGGTTTTTCATTACGTTTGTTTTCCCGGGGAAACCATCATGAGGCTTACAGCAGCAGCACTTCAGTCACTTTGTGTTAGCGGAGAGTTTTAGGCTGCTCGCATGCGTAGCTCCAAAGGTAGGATATTCACCTTAAGTTCCCTCGATTCTTGTACTCAGTGTGTGCGTGTGCATGCGTGTGCGTGTGTGTGTGTGTGTGTGTGTGTGTGTGTGTGTGTGTGTGTGTGTGTGTGTGTGTGTGTGTGTGTGTGTGTGTGTGCGTGTGCGTGTGCGTGTGCGTGTATGTGTGTGTGTGTGTCTGTGTGTCAGTGTTGTTTTTGACAGCGAATTTTGATTTAGTTTTAGTCATAGTCTTTTGAATAAAATGCAATTTAGTTTTAGTCATAATTTAGTCACCAGAAAAGTATTAGTTTTAGTCTAATTTTAGGCGACTAAATCTACTAAATCTACAGTTGATTTAGTCGACTAGAATGTATTTTGGCAGGTCTTGATGGCATCGTAATGACTGATTTTACACGCAGTTGTGTGCTGAAAATAGCAGATCTACAACTGCTCACAACGCGTCGCAGCGCGACGCGTTGTGAGCAGTTGTGAGCAGATCGGCTATTTTCAGCACGCAACACCTGAGAGCAACCAAACATAAAATCACTCTCTTCTCCACTAGTCCCTCCCTAACGTTTTAGTCTAGTTTTTATTTTGTTGACGAAATTGTCAATATATTTAGTCTTAGTTTTAGTCACCACAGCTTAGTTTTTGTTTAGTTTTTATTTCGTTTTCGTCAGTGAAAAAACACAGTCGACAAACATTTTTCGTCATAGTTATAGTCGACGAAATCAACACTGCTGTGTGTGTTGGGGAAAGGGTGCTGGCAAGTTCATCCAGTTTAAACCTACAGTACTATAGGCATGCCACGGGTTTGCATCCGCTTCGTGTCATCTGCCCCGATCTGCCCTGTCTGTCCTGTCATCCTTCACTACACTGCCCCATGATGGACAAACACCAGAGAGGAGAGAGAGAGAGAGAGAGAGAGAGAGAGAGAGACAGAGAGAGACAGAGACAGAGAGAGACAGAGAGAGACAGAGAGAGAGAGAGAGAGGAATGGTGAAGCTGATGAATGGTGCAGTCACCATCACTCCCATTGTTTGGACAGACGGGCAGCTCAAGCTGGGGCATCCATCAGCCGCATGTGTCTTGATCCCCAGGATTCCTGTCGCGGTAGAAAAGAATGACACATGCCTGGGACATCCATCAGGGGAGGATTACACTGCACAGCTCCAGAGTGTGCATTTGACTCCGCCGATCCGGCGTAGACGACCCTCGCCGGTCCCCGTTTCACGCCGTCCGAGCTAAATGAGCTCTCTGGATTTTATTCTGTTGTGGTTGTCTATTGTCTGATGTGATGTCCCGCGATGTTGACACGCTCGCGGAACTCTGAGGATTGATTTGCTTGTGGCTGCTTGTAGTTTGGTGAATTCCCTGTAAATCACTGGCTTTAGCCTTTATGATGTGATAAGATAACGTAACATAACCTCATATTTCATACCTGCTCAAATACACAATAACATGGCAAGTTTGCCTTATTAACTGTTCACATGATAACAGTTATACATTAACTATTGCATTCACACTAACACAGGGGTCTTCAACAGGGGGTCTGGGACCCCTAGGCGGTCCTCAGAGTTACTACAGGGGGTCCTCCAAAACTGAGTGATAGAACCTCTTTTTCCCTTATATTAAACAATTTAACTCTAGCGTCCATATTCTGAGAACTTTAGCCAAAAATAGCAGATCTACAAGCTCACAACGCCTCGCGCTGCGAGGCGTTGTGAGCTTGTAGATCGGCTATTTTCGGCAAAGAGGTTTGGTGTAGAGGGGAAAAAGAGCAGACTAAGTACAGAATGAAAGGTCACGTTTATGTATTGATGGTTCCAATGGTTAAATATCTGTAAACACAAATTTACATGAATCCAAAATACATTGATTGTGCTGTCAAACGATGAAACATTATGGAATCAATGAAAAGGTTGTGGGGGTCCCTGCTTCATCTGGCTCTCTCAACTAAGGGTTCCTTGGCCTGAAAACGTTGCAGGGGGCATTAACAGTAAGCTACATCGTACCAAATGCTACAGCCAAATGCCTGCAACATAATAAGCTACTCTTTAACCTAGTCTGACGATACCAAGGATAGGGCATGCATGTGCTTCACAGCAGCACAGCATGTGCAAAAGGCATATTAAGAAGTGTGTCATAATATATACAGTACAACGCGCGCATCACATTGCCCCTAAAGGTTGGAGATAATGTGTCTGATACTCATTTCTGTGGATGTGAAGCCATTAATCGCCCCCTGCTTCTTGTAGACAGATGTGCTTCATTTCCATCTGATTGAGCTCTGTCTCGCCCTGATTGGTCACCCGCTGCGTGTGAATGGGACCTCTGACTGGGAAATGTCATTCATGTGTTTGGCTGGATCCAGGGATGTTGCACAAAATTCTGGGCCCTGGGTACAAGGATTCACTGCGGGCCCTCCATGAATGTTCTTCATAAGGGGAGGGGGGTTTAACCCATTTGACTGGGAACCCATTATTTTGTGCTTTAACTCTTGAAAAATAGCAGATATACAAGCTCACAGCGTGGCACCGAGTGCCATGAAAATTTGAATATTTCAAATAAAAAGGTTTTTTGAAAAACCTATGTTTCTATGTCATTGGTGCTCAAACTTTTTCATGTCAAGGACCCCCAAAATGATATGAATTTGGCCACGGACCCCCATCTCAAAATATTTAGTTCCAGGGACCCCCCAGAAGCAAAATTAGTTACAAATGTTCGCTTAAAAAAAGACTCAAAGATTTGCACACATTTTCAAGACTTATCAAAAATAGCAGATCTACAAGTTCGCAATGGCTTCAATAGCTAAAATTATCAAATAATTAAGGCCCCCCTCCACCTTGTGCCCTAGTAACTCAGTCCCACTCCCCTCCCCCCCTTGTGACGCCCCTGGTTGGATCTCAGATTAAAGGTTTCATTATTGTCAGACGTCCCGCTGGTTCGAGTCCCTCAAGCAGCACAGCTCTGTGCCGGGTCACAATGTTAATAGTGCCCAAAGAAAGCAGCACATTAGCATTTTATACAGAGCATGCTGTTTGGCTGAGGGGTTGCCATTATTTCTGAAACAAACAAGTAATTAAAACAGGGTATTATTGAAAGATGTATCTTTTTTTTAAAACACTGTGTCGTTCCTTATATCAAACACAATAATAGATAATTTCATATTGTATATATGCAATTGGTCGCACACATGTGGCAAGTGTTAGTTTTCTCTTTCTTTATTGTATCTTTATACACACACACACACACACACACACACACACACACACACACAAACACACACACACACACACACACACACACACACACACACACACACACACACACACACACACACACACACACACACACACACACACACACACGTGCCATTTGATGTATGTATTTACCTTGCTTGTTGGAAGTCACATCTAGTGAGAGCATCTGCTAAAATGCCTAAATTGTAAATTGCACAATTAACGCGTTGCGAGCTTTGCTATTTTCACACAGTGTTTGCCTATTTTTGCATAATGTTCAGCTATTATGACATGTCCAGAATAGGGATCCTATGGTTCATGCCGTTAAAGGTATAGCAGTAATTCCTTTTCCGTGTGTTAAAAAGGTCAGTGGTATTAGTCATATTTATATGTATATAGGCATACATTATTCACTTTTGCTCCAACAATAATTTGGGTGGGACAGAAGATAAACGCTGAGGTAGCGTCTATGCTAACTCCCACATTCTTCCGCGTCATGGGACTGTAATGTTGACTAATCTTGTGGCTTATCCTATTTAGGCCTAGGATTATTGACTGCTTTAACCATTGAAAAATAGCAGATATACAAGCACGAGCTTGTAGATCTGCTATTTTTGAAAAATCATGATTTTTCTTTGCAAGTCTTTGAATATATCTATTTAAAAGCGAACATTTGTAACTCAAATATTTGCTTCTGGGGGGTCCCTGGAACAACATATTTTGAGATGGGGGTCCGTGGCCAAATACCTGTAATTTTGGGGGTCCTTGACATGAAAAGGTTTGAGAACAGCATGATTTAGGTTAAGGATTTAGAAGTCGGGTCAAAGATCGGGTCAAAGATATTCAAAGACTTGCACACATTTTCACGTTTTTTTCAAAAATAGCAGATCTACAAGCTCGCAGCGCGGCACTCGGTGCCGCGCTGTGAGCTTGTATATCTGCTATTTTTCAATGGTTAAGGCATAAAATAGTGGTTAAAGTGGTTAAAATCTAACGCGACTCGGGCGCGTTCCAGGTATTTGAGTGTTACACAAGAAAAAGAGAAAAAAAAAAACTGCTCCGGGGTAGATGGGAAATCATTCTGCCGAGTGTTCCCTGTACCATTTGATGTTTAGGTAATCTGTGTCTTGCACACAGCGTTTCATTTGGGAGCATCTTTACAGTGTGCTTCCCAATGGAAGACTTTTTTTTCCCCCTTTTCAGAGATGAAATGGAAATAAAAGTATAGCTCACAGAGAAAAATGTATCCATGAGAGCCAAGAAAAAAGTTTTGTGGTTCAATTTAGCGGTTTGTTTTTTGGAGACCTCGACTGAAATTCCTCGTTGATATTTGTGTTACCCAAATAAGTTCTGTGATGCTTTTAAAAATCAAAGTCACATTTAAGTTGTACATTTCTACCACAGCTCATTTCAGTAGGACATAACATGGGAATTCGTTTAAGCTCATTTAAGACAAGGATATGTCCACCATTTTCTGAATGTTGGCTTTCATCTGGGACTTTGTACAAGCTATACAACTCTACCATTCAAGATCTCTATTCAGAATTAATGTATGTGCTCTGCCCGTCCAGCAATATGACGTACCCTGAAGACCTTGCAAAGGAAAGCAATCAGTTTCTCAATAGCCATGACCTTGATTTCACCTAATGTGTGCTACCTTTATATCTTTATTCTTCTGTGTGTTGTGCTCGCATGCCTGTGTGTGTGTTGTGCACGTGCGCGCGTGTGTGTGTGTGCATGACACATGCATTTCTGACAACCTTCATTTTTGTCATCTCTGCCGTGCAGAGTTCCTGTGAAGTCTATTGGATTGCTGTTTTACTTTGATTCCCTGTTTTTTTATCAAACGCAAAATCTGTGTGGTTTGTCTTCTCCCTTTTACCTGTTGTACACTACATTTGCACCTAAACATCCATATCACTAACGAACTATGTAGATATATCAATCCCCACCAAATGTCCATCGCAACTAAACCCATCATCCTGAAACCTAAAGTTATACTATTTCTGAGTATTTCACGGCAAAATTATGTCATCATACACTACCGGCCAATCACAGCGCGGATCATACACTGCTGGCCAATCACAGCGCGTCTTGCTGACTTCTCAAGAAGTAGCTGGCCTCAACATAACAACAGCATTTACTCTGGTGTAGGAGTCCGTATCTCCGGAATGCCTGGATGCACAGGAACCAGGGACCCCTCCAAAGATGCATCTCGGCGAGGTGCAGGCGGACGCGGTGGTAGGAGGCCCGGTCCGCGGCGAAAAACGGACGAAAAAAGCAGACGCGGCCGCGGTTTGCTATACCGCTACTGACCACTAGTTGAGCAACTTACACAGTATAGCTTTAACTAAAGACCACAAGTACGACACCAAAGAACCTCCACCCAAAACATTTCTGACTATAACACTATAACAAGCCACCTCACTTTAACTCATTTACTGCTATTAAAAAACATCAACTTTTGGGGTTGACTGCCACGATGTCCTTACCTTTTAACGTAGGCGTGTGCGTGCACATCATGCATGATCTGTGCACGGATCGTGCACCAGGCATGTGTACACCAGATCACACAGCTTTTAAACAAAAAAATCCTATTGAAAAAAAAAACGCTTCCATCACTGAGCTGCGCCTGGCTGTGTTTACATGAAAAGCTAACGTTTGCTGAGCTCTTTTTCCGCTTCCGACCGGATTCGGAAACCATATCCGGCGGAAACCGGAAATGCGACCAGAAGCACTTTTTCGCGGGTGATTAGAAACCGCTTAGCGATAAACAATTATTGACAGTGACTGAAACACAACAAAAATATATTCTACTCTCCATCAAATCAACACATTGTGTCTATGCAATAACTTCATCAACATGAATCCCTGATCTTCTACAGATTCAACACATCTCTATTCTGACTGAATTCCAAACAATGCTGGTTCACAAAAACCTAACTGACCTGGCGGAGACCTGTGCTCTGTGGAGTACTTTTTCCACGTCTTTATAGATATTTTGTGTCCAGTATCTCCATCCCAACGCGTGTACTATTGTTGGAGCTTCCCGGTACATCCATAGTCACTGGGATCTTCCCAGTTCAGCTGCAGTCAGTAGTGGCCACTGCAAAGTGCCAAGTCAAATAATTATGTGTGTGCGTGTGTGTTTGCTTTTTCATCAACTTAAAGGGCATTTGGATCCTTCAAGTATAACACTCAATATTCAAGGCATTTCATCTCTTAATGCAGTCTGCTAAACAGGCACTTTGTCTTTTCTGAGAAATGCGCAGCCATGGCCATGCGAACGTATCGCTGATTACAAAATCTATGAAGAAATGCATTGCTCTCGCCTGTGTCTGAACCCGCATTGATTGAACACGGGGGCTATTTGTTTTAAATGATGGCTGTGATTACATGTCCCTGATCATGGATACGATATTGCATGGTCAATGATGTATGGGCAATCCATGAGGCTATATGTTTTTACAAGATAATATTGGATTTTGGGGAAATCCCCCATAGTATTGGCGTGAGGAGGTGGAGGGGGAGTTGGGTGGCGAGGGAGGAAGGGAGGGAGGAAGGGAGTTCCCTCAGAATTTATGAATGTTACAATGATTACATTTTCAAACGGCAATTTAATATAACCTTTGATGGGAGCAACAAATCTCCCCTTTTAATTTCTCATAAAGACCAGGCCTCCCTTATCACCATTAGTTCAACGTCCGGGACGTAAACAACCAAATTATTCCAAGTGTATAACAGTAAACGAAGGGCATTATCACTGGTAAGCGGCCACGCTAAGTAATGGTGTGCAATAAATCGGCAGGCTATTGAGTAAACGCAGAGTTGCAACGTGATATTAACGGGTGAATGCGCTGATATATCATAATATAACAGGAGCGAGTACATTGTTCATGTGCAGACACTATAAATAAAATAGGTACATTTTCTAAACCACTTCAAACATATATACTTTATAGTACGACAATAGCGAATAGCCAAAATACAAGCTGTTTTTTTGCTTATTCTTTTTTTAAGTTTGCATGTGCAAATGTGGTTAACATACATGCTACGTTTGAATTGAATTGTTGTATTATCAAATATGAATATCAAACATATCAGAAATTCATTCTACATTACAAAAGCATATACCGTTGTTCCCTATTGATCTTGGCACATTTCCTGGGGCAAGCTGCCCAGATCACACATGTCACACGTGTCCTCTTATTTTTCACTCTCAAAAAGCGCCTGCAACTACATTGCGGTGCACATCATGGCGTTATCACTGTTTTCCTCCTGTGAATTGTTTTATTTTCATTTGTGTTTATTTTCTGTTTATTTTGTTGCTGAGTGAGGTCAGTAGACAAAGTGACGTTGAGTGAGATGAAAAAACCTGGGTGAAATGTGCCAATCTCAACAGGAAACAACGGTAGACATGAATTTCTCCTCCATTGCTCCCAGACCCAGCACATCCAACCCTACAAGTGTGTCTCATTGAGAGTATAGTCTTTTGTTTACTTCCACAAGAAAAGAAAAAAAAAAGGATGGCTTTCCCTCACCATTATCAAATGACCCTGAGACACAAGCCAGCGAATACGGGCTACAAAAACATCCACTAAGTGCCTCTGGCACTTCAGAATGAACCTAGAGAGATGGTGTACGTTCACAGCAAAACCATGACTTTGTTGTTTTGCGGGCTAACACACAAGCAGCGCTGCTCTGCTCCGTCCGGGGGACACTTATTGTTTGGCTAATTGCTTCTGTCAGATAAAAGCCACGTATCTGCTATTGCTAGCGAGTGTCCAAGGAAGAGGGGCTCGGGGAAATAAACACAAACTAAAAACAATATTATGCACAAATAATACAACAGACCGCCTCAAATTAGACTTATACCTTAAAGAAAAGACGAAACAAACAAAAAGCTAACAAACAACCCAATCAACCAACCAACAACCTGCCCTTTACTGTACAGCAGGGGTCTTCAACTGGGGGTCCGGGACCCCTACGGGGTCCTCAGAGTTACTACAGGGGGTCCTCCAAATCTTCCAATCCTTTTTATATTAACAACTTGAACCCTAGTGTCCATTTTCTGAGAACCGTAGCCAAAAATAGCAGATCTACAAGCTCACAGCGCCTCCCGCTGTGAGGCATTGTGAGCTCGTAGATCAGCTATTTTCGGCAAAGAGATTTGGTGTAGAGGGGAAAAAGAGCAGACAGAGTGAAAGGTCAAGTTTATTAGGTAATGACGGCTCAAGTGGTTAAATATCTGAAAACACAAATTGACATGAATCCAACATAAATTGTGCTGTCAAACGATGAAACTACATGGAATCTACTAAAAGGCTGTGGGGGTCCCTGCTTCATCTCTCTCTCAACTACGTGGTCCTTGGCCTGAAAACATTGAAGACCCCTGCTGTACAGTACATGGTTTTAACTTCTTAAAAAGAAGAACTCAAAAGCTAGGCCCGCTGAAAAACCGTGAGCCATTTCCTCCGGTCAGCTCCAGACTGTAGGTGAAGATGAGTGTAAGACGACGGTCGGACCAATTAGCCTGACTCATTAGCTCGGGGAGAGCATTAGAAAATAAAGCTGTGGCAGGATGGACTCGGCCCGTGAGTGTTTCTGCATTATTGATCAGGAATTAATGGCGGAAGCAACTGTCATTAAAAAGAGGGAGTTCAGTGCATGTGTGTGCGTGTGCGTGTGCGTGGGCGTGTGCGTGTGCGTGTGCGTGTGTGTGTGTGTGTGTGTGTGTGTGAAGGGGTGGGTGGGTGGGTGGGGTGCTGCTTCAGAAGAAAACCCTTAGTAATGGCAATCCGGCCCATTTAAGAGTCAGCGAGAGGGCGATTAACCACTTATGGGATGTAGGAGAGAAGAGGGGGGGGGGGGGGGGGGATGAAGGAAGCAGGGGCGTCACAAGGGGGGGGGGGGGGTGGACTGAATTACTAGGGCCCAAGGTGGAGGAAGGGGTCTTAATTATTCTATACTTTAACTTTGAAAAATAGCAGATATACAAGCTCACAGCACGGCACCGAGTTGTGAAAATGTGTGCAAATCGTTGAATAATGTATTTTTTTTAAGCGAACATTTGAAATTCAAATTTTGCCTCTGGAACCTGGAACTAAATATTTTGAGATGGCGGTCCGTGGCCAAATACATGTAACTTTGGGGGTCCTTCACATGAAAATGTTTGAGCACCACTGATGTAGAAACATAGGTTTAAAAAAAAAAAAAAGGATTTTAAATATTCAAAGACTTTTTCAAAAATAGCAGATCTACAAGATCGCAGCGCGGCACTCGGTGCCGCGCTGTGAGCTTGTATATCTGCTATTTTTCGATAGTTAAAGCACAAAATAATTGTGCGGGGGGGCCCGCAGTGAATCCTTGTACCCAGGCCAGGGCCCAGAATTTGGTGTGACACCCCTGGAAGGAAGGCCAGTGGACAGCACTAAAAGCACCATGGCTCTGACGCTCGCAGTATATGTTCCTTAACAGTTGCTTCATCGTAACGTCAGTGGACGTACTAAATGGCTGCCATTGTTTTAATTTGTGCTCGATAACACTTCTTATCGCATTAGCTTTATTCGCTCTGAGTGAGGGGGTGATACAGCAATACAGGCCGGGGGGGGTCAACTATGTGCTGATTGGTCAACTATATACCACATCAGCCTTATCCACTTAAACCCTGTAATACCATGTGCCACGCCCCACTGTTTAAGATTACGATCTTACTGTATTAATGGTTGGTTGGTTGGTCATATCAGGGTCCATTATTAGTGTGACTATAGTGCTTGTCCGACTTTATTCCATCTTCCATCTCCCAAGTAAACGTTCTTTTTCCGCGCTACTCACAATTGGGCCATATGTCAAATCGACCGGCTTCAGAGGGCCACGCATGCATGCGTGCATTTTGCTAAGAGATACGTTATATAGTTTAATTTATACATTTATTCATGAATTAATTTTCTCCATTGACTTTAATTCAAAATTTTACTTTTTCCAAATATGGAGATGGCTGACATCATAGATGTCTGAAATCATAGACCACATGAGACTGACACAGTATGTCCATATATGGGCTTTCCGAGATATGGGCTTAATATTGATGAGGGATCTCCATATATGGGCATACAAGGGACAAGGACTTTGACAGAGATCTCCATATATGGCCATTAATTTATTAGTGAATACATTTTCCCCATTGACTTGAATGGGGAAAATTCAAATGGTAAGACGACATTCATTTGTGAAATTTGCGTCATGGCAACCACACATCTTTCTCGTTTTATATATACTAGAAGCTCGGCCGGCCGAGCGTCTAGTCGGCGACCTGGCCAACTCGGGAACGATATAAATAGGGAATGAATGCCCCACCCTTTAATGCAAACCCCATTATACCTGTTGTCATAGGACCCGTTTTGACCATCTGTTTGCCTGTGTCCATGTAATGTATGCCCATATATGGAGATATCATGCCCATATATGGAGATATCTGTCTGTCTGCGTCCATTTTATGCCCATATGGAGATCTCTGCCCTTCGGGCAGCCAATCGTCTAGTCGGGGACCGGCCTACTCGGGAACGATGTAAATAGGAATGAATGCCCTGCTCTTTAACGCAAACCCCATTTATCTGTTTGCCTGTGTCCATTTATGGCCATATATATTATGCAGATACATTTCTGTCTGCGTCCATTTTATGCCTATATATGGATATCTCTGTATCCGTCTGTCTAAGGATCCTGCAATAATACGCAGCTTGCTTGCTTTTCCACCCGTGGGGAATGATGCCCCTCCGGTTGTTAGGCAATACCCATCATACCCGTTGTTCGGTTATTGCCTAGCGGACATCAGCGCATACAGAGAATCCAAACCTTTCGCGCCAGTTCCGGAAAATCACGTATTGGGACGGGTCGAGGCCGGGCACTGCACTCCCTGCTGCGGCTTGGAACGCGCATGCCGAATTTGAAGCCGGTGGGAAGAACGGTACGTGATGTCAGAGCCTTTTATGAAGTGATGTCACAATGAGTCAGCGCTTGTGCCGATTACCTCCGGAACAGCCTAATGTCAACAATCAGCTCTGCATAAGGAGATTCCGAAAGTTTTGCGCCGGTTCGGGAAAACCGCGCATCGGGTCGGGCTGAGGCCCGGCACTGCACTCCACGCCGCGGTGTGGAACACGCGTGCCAAATCTGAAGCCGGTGGGACGAACGGTTATTGAGAAACGCGGATTACATACAGACAGACACGCAGAGATTTGACGCATTTATAGATTTCATTTCAAACTCTCAATAGTTAAAGATCTATAAGGGTCCCCATGGTTACCAACTCTCCATTGTTTAGCTGGGGACCACCTGGAACCCCCTCAAGGACCACTGGTTGAAAACCACTGGTATAGTATATTGATCCAAGCTGGAACACAATTGATTCGATCAATCATGTAATAAACTAATACCTTTGCATGTAGCCTACTATATTACTGTGAATCGGATCGCCGGTAGCTTAGTGGTTAAGACACATACCACAGGCTCTGATGCAGCCTGGTTGTGAATTGCGGGTTCGATTCCTGAGCCCCGACCACCTTTGCTGGCGTGTCACACCCTGTCTCTCTCTCTCCTGTGTCCTGTCTATCTCAACTGCACTATCCAAATAAAGGCAACTACAATATTTAAAGGCACAGTATGTACATTTACCCAGTGTTTACAAAACAACAAATAATGTCTACCCATCATTTCCCTCAACATCAGCAACTGTGGTGTTTACCTCCAGTAAACACACTTTGGTGTTTTCACTGTTTGTTTCGGAAGCCCCCCCCAAAAATGTCCACGTCTACCAAAACAAACAGTGAAAAACACCAAAACACAGCGAGAGGGCAACGTGTTTCTGCAGGTAAACACCACCACACCACCACACCACCTCAGTGGTGGAGAACTGCTGGTAAAGTACAGTAAAAACTAAAGTATTTATTCTTTTGTTATGTAAACACAGGGCAAAGTTGCATGCAATGCCTTGAATATAGCTTAACACATCTACTGCCTCTTAATCTGAAGGTTGCTTGGTGCCTCGGCGCCACGTCGTTTCCTCCGTCGGCCGCCGCTATTATTTTGAAGGGTCGGAAGGGGGTTGTTTTTGTTTTTTTGGATTATCACTTGACGGCAACGATTACGTCATCTAGTCACATGACAGTGTGGGACAAGAAGAGGCAAGATGGCTGCGCCCTGCCTTGTGCCTTGTTTACATTTAGATCTGCTGCAAAATGTCTCAAAATGGCTATTTTGTTTAAATGAAGTTTCTTTATGGGCCTCTCCATTGACTTAACATTGAGGAGCTTCACTTCGCGTGCACGCCCAACGTGCGTTGTAAACAAATCGCCGACATTACCGATGCGAGCGGGACCGGAGCGACATTAAGTAAGTAATAATATCTTTACTGTATATACAGTAAGATTCACAGTCCTCACCGTCAACGGCGCCATGGTATTAACCCTTTCAATGACGGTGAGGACTGTCAACGGCGGCGAAAAAGTTAAAGGACGACTTCACCACTTTTCAATCTTCATATAATTGGTCCTCCTCACTAATGTTCATGATAAAATAGCAAAAAAGATCTACTCCAGTCTGTGTCTCATAGGAGGGCTGTGGGCAGTTCAGAAACCCGTATGCCAGTGATATCATCGATGGGAATCCAATTGAATAGAAAGGGCAGGCGAAGGGGAACACACAACGGACGCGGATGGCTGCGCAGCGTCGCGGTATTGAGGTGCGTGAAGTGCTCAGCGCATCCATTTTCCCCGGTGGGGAGAAAATGTTCACCGCACGGCAACGCTGGAAAAATAGAACAGTGTCGTATCGGTGCGGCAGACTCGCGCTTGCGCGCGTCTGACGCCGCCGGTGTGGGTTAGTTACTTAGTTCATTGGAAATAATGGAGCTGTATGTTTTGACACGCCGCGTCCACGCCGCCCCCGTGTCCGGTGTGTGTTTCTCTTTAGCCTAAACCTAACCCTTAAGCTGGTTGCACACTCCTGCGTCTTTTTGTTCCTGAAAAGTTGCAATGTTATAATGGAAGCCATATTGTTCTCATGGTAATAAAAATCGAAATATATATATGTTTAAAAAATAAATCTGCCTAACAAGTTTTTGAACTGCCCACAGCTCTCCTAAGAGACACAGAGCGAGTAGAAAGATATTGTGCTATTTTATCTGAACATTAGTGAGGACCTATATGAACATACCGAAGGTTGAAAAGTGGTGAAGTGGTCCTTTAATGTCCAAAACACCGTAACTATCCCTTTAAGCTGGGGAAAGACAGAGCAGACAGTCAGTGTGTTTGTCAATAGGTCAGCTTTACTTCAATGCACTTTGCTTCAAGCCTGGATTGCTCAACCAGTTGAGTGGAAACACTTCAGACAGAGGGCTTACAGGTGTGTGTGTGTGTGTGTGTGTGTGTGTGTGTGTGTGTGTGTGTGTGTGTGTGTGTGTGTGTGTGTGTGTGTGTGTGTGTGTGTGTGTGTGTGTGTGTGTGTGTGTTTGCAGCGCTCCGCAGGGGGAGAGTCACATAAAGGCTCCATTGACTCTGGGCCCCGTTTGAAACAGGAAAAACAAAACGTGCAGATACTCGCAGGAGAGGTGGAGTGTGCAGGTATGACTTGTGGTATGCTACGCCTTTGACGGTTCATTGACCCGCAAAAACACACACGCACGCGCACACAGCATGCACGCATGCACACAAACAGCGTACGTGCATGCAAACACACACACACACACATGCATACAGTACCTGCACAAATACTGTACGTAATCGCGGTCAGATGCACAAACACAGGACAGATTTGTAGACACTGACAGACAGACATGCACACACACATCGATCCTAAACCACTTTGGAGTTTGTGGTTTGAACGTGTAATGGTTTGTAAGCTGTTGTGTTTGTAGAATTGTGCTTTTAGTCAGCAAACACAACAACAACACAAGTTTCTAATGCCGTATGCCTATTTAGAGATTAAAGATGATTTTGAACGCACTTGCCCACATGGGGCACGTAGTGCTGTTCCGAGGTCCTGTTGTTTCGAGGTCCCAGTAGTCCGAAGCTAACCTGCCGACGCTGGTGAATGCTAACCTGGTGAATGCTGGAAACTCTAAGCCTAAACCCTAAGCCTAACTGTAAAAGCCATTGCCCTAGGTTTATTTGTTAGATTATTGTTATTATTGTCATTATTATATTTGTGATTATTTGGTATATTTGGCACTATGAGCTGTATTAGTTATTTGATTAATGGAATGATTAGTTTATTAGTTAATTGATTATTGGAATGATTTGGATACCAAGGGCACGCCTCTCCCCAGGTCTGGCTGATTACTGATTATGCTGCAAGGGCATAAGTAGGCCTGTTGATGGGGAGATGGTATGCACCTGGGTGGACAACATGGTTTCTACCAGAGCCAGAGAGAACAATACCAGTCCAGGGAAAAAGCTGTTTGTACCAATGCACTGTCCATATGACGTTAAGTAAAATGCAAACCAAATTCAACCTGTAGACAATGATCTTCTTCATGCCTGCGTATAACCAAGTCTGGGTGCATCAGTGAGTTTTGATTGAGTTTGTTTGGAGCTGACAAAACTGCACTTACGCTAACCCTAACCGGACTACTGTGACCTCGAAAACAACGGGACCTCGGGATATATCGAGATTCTGCCGCACAACCACACAATCCTTCACAACACCTACACTCCACCCTGCCGTGCACAGATATGCATGCAGATACACCTTCCCGCATACCCCACAATCCACCACGCGCGCACACACACGCACGCACACACACACACACACACACACACACACACACACACACACACACACACACACACACACACACACACACACACACACACACACACACACACACACACACACACACACACACACACACACACACACACACACACACACACACACACACACACACACACACACACACCCTGCTCCACCCCCAGCCCTGGTAAACAAAGTGCAGTCCATACTTTGTGTTTTTACGAGCCCAGCGTGGCTGACATTCTCATGTGCATACCGGGACACTGTAGCTGTCATTTACCCCTCCGTAATTACACAGCTGGCCCGGGACGTCAGCCTGTCATCTCCCTCTGTCTCACTCTCTTGTTTTGGTTGGTGCGTCGTGCGTGTGCGTGTGCGTGTGCATGTGCGTGCGTGGCTGCGTGCGTGGCTGCATACCATAATATATCGGCAAATGTTTCTCAGTCAAATTTGTATTTGCGTAAAAGTACTGGAGTAGCCTACTTCTTTTTTTATATCAATGTATTGCTGTATTTACACTATTTTGAAATCTCAATACAGTGCAAGATTTTCCAGAAAATGATCAACACATATCAATAATAGGGGAAATCGCTGATCTATATGCTCGCAATGTATCGCGACGCATTGTCTGCCTGTCTGTTGTGACCGCGGGACGCAAGTTACTATGAAAAGCTCCTCCGGCTGTCTCTCCGTCCGTCTGTCCGTCACGTCACATCACACTTTTGGCCCTACTCTTATCTCCGCCACCGTTGGCCCTATCGATGCCAAATTTTACAAACAAGCTCCTTGGATAGCAAATCACAAACTCTGTCCCTGATTTCTCACATGGCCTTGCCTGGCTCCAGCCCATAGACCTGCCCACTCTCTGAGCGGACTGGTTCTCTTGGTCTGGTGTTGTCATATGACGCTAAAGTTTCTCTGGTTTAGGCAGAACCAAGCCAATGAGAGTCGGAGCCTCGGAGGAGGGGGTGGGTCTAACTTTTGAAAATCAACAGAAACAGTGGTGGGAGGGGGAGCTAAGCCAAAGCTCTTAATTGCTCCCTTTGAACTTCAAAGGGGGTTGTGCACACCTCGTTAGCATCACAGACAACAACCTGTTTGATGCCTGTCATAGAGGGGAGGGGGAGGGGAGAATGTTTTTGTGTACACACACAAGTCAAACAACCCCTCCCACCAGATCTCTTGTGATTGGGAATTTCAAATTTCAAATCCCCCCCCCTTTGAAATCTCTGTCAGACTCAAGCTCAGCGCAGAGTCTGAAATCAGGCTACACATGGCCCTCTTCTAGCGCCCACAATCAGGCCGATACTTGCAAAACACATTTTTGGACAGATTTTGGCCTAAAATCACGCAAAGCAGTACACCGTATCTCTAAAGTCATGTCATCATCATGGATCTGTCCCATTTCCCATATTCCCTCCTGATTGGCTATGATTGCCTTCTAAAGTTTGTGTATGCGACGTGACAGTCACTTATCTCCCGATTAGGGAGTCTTACTGGTTTGCCTGTCTATCTGCCTGCCTGTCCGTCTGTCCGTCCGTCCGAGCAGTCTATATCACGCTCATTAACATTCAGCTCGCAAATCAATCCTCCATGAATCAAAGTTCTCTCTACTTGATGTGTTTGCGTTGCTTTTGTCCTCTCTCTGTCTGGAGAGTTGTACTTGATCCATGGCCTCCCGGGCATCAATTCCCTGTTACACTAAGTAGTGTCAGCTTAATGTCCCATCCAGCATTGACATCCGGTCAAAAGCAGTGAGTTGTTCTTCCCTCCAAAGCTACATCCATCCACAACGCAGTCATTCACACACCTACACACAGTCACTCTGCACAGACTGATGATGTGCACAATATACCATCACTTCACATTGTGAATAATGGCTAAACAAGTAATATTGGCACCCCTCTCTCTATACTTAAAACTGAACGTGGGCATGCAGCGCGCACACATGCACGCACGCACGCACGCACGCACGCACGCACGCACGCACGCACGCAAACGCTAATCTAATAAGTGGTTCTCAACCTTTTCAGGCCGCGACTCCCAAAATAATCATATTTTAACTGGGGACCCCCCACCCTGGCGAGTACTAAGAGTTAAGGCATTACATTTTGTATAACACAGTTCTATTGTGAAAATAGCCTAAATCAGCCCTACACCACCTCTGGTAAAATAGCCTATTATGATATCCTTATTGAAAAGATCATGCATCACCCAGTAGTACCAGTAAGACTCCCTAATCGGGAGATAAGCGACCGTTGGTCGCTTATCTCCACAAATAGGCCAAAAGTTTGTTTTACCAATTATTACACTCTATGTGAACATTTACATCAACAAATCCCAAGTACAGGGCATCATCTGGTATACAATCCCTTTTATGCCCATATATGGAGATCCCTAACATAATCCCTTTCATGCCCATATATGGAGATCCCTAACAGAATCCCTTTTATGCCCATATATGGAGATCCCTAACAGCATCCCTTTTATGCCCATATATGGAGATCACTAACAGCTAACAGAATCCCTTTTATGCCCATATATGGAGATCCCTAACAGAATCCCTTTTATGCCCATATATGGAGATCCCTAACAGAATCCCTTTTATGCCCATATATGGAGATCCCTAACAGAATCCCTTTTATGCCCAGTTGGTTGCTAGGGTAAAAAAACATGGTTGCTAGGGTAAACAGTTGGTTGCTAGGGTAAACAGTTGGTTGCTAGGGTAAAACCATGGTTGCTAAGGTGGTTGCTAACGTACACTAACAGACCAGCAACAACAGACTGTTGCCACAGCAACGTACACAAAGGTTTGTGAACACATGTGGTGTGATGTCATACTGAAGATATATGACATCACACCGTACACAAACAAAGGTGTGACGTGTGACGGACGGACGGACGGACGGACGGCCGGTGGAGGTTTTCATAGTAAACTGCTCCCTGACGGTCGCAACCAGTAAGACTCCCTAATCGGGAGATAAGCGACCGTTGGTCGCTTATCTCCACAAATATCACAGCCTCCACCTCTCACGTCATACGGGCAGCCATAGTTACACCTGGAATGTTGAATCTCCATATATGGAGATAACCTACCCATCACACAAAGTCTGACCTCACCAGCCCATACCTGGGCATGGACGACTTATATCTCCATATACGGAGATGGCCATATATGGAGATACGATGACATCACAGAGTCCACAGCTGATGATGTGGCGTGATGTCATACAATACACAAACAAGCCCTATATAAAGGGGCAATTCTCACCAGGGAAGAGAGCATTCCCCACTGCTGAGTATCTTAAGATGGTTGGATGTGATGATAAGCCACAAATAGGCCAAAAGTTTGTTTTACCAATTATCAAGACATACGGGCAGTTGACAGTTTGCCATTGTTACTCATTGAAGTTGAATCTCCATCTGAATCCCTTTTATGCCCATATATGGAGATCCCTGCTCTGAGTATCTGACATCACTAATCCCTTTTATGCCCATATATGGAGATCCCTGCTCTGAGTATCTGACATCACTAATCCCTTTTATGCCCATATACAGTATGGAGATCCCTAACAGAATCCATTTTATGCCCATATATGGAGATACCTGCTCTGAGTATCTGACATCACTGTGATGTCACCTGTTTATGCCTAAATATGGAGATCCCTGCTCTGAGTATCTGACATCACTGCGATCTCACCTGTGATGTCACAGTGACACATCACCTCAGTATCTGTGATGTCACAGTGACACATCACCTCAGTATCAGGCGTTACACGTATACATTGAGCAGGGCAAAGGTGTGACGTGTGTGACGGACGGACGGACGGACGGACGGACGGACGGACGGTGGAGGTTTTCATACTAAACTGCGACCTTACGGTCGCAATAATGGCCTATGTAAAGTCAAAGACAATGGGCCCGATTCATCAAGCACTTTATGGCCAAATTACGCACATATTTTGATCTTACCGGCATTTAGGACAATTCCCAAGTTAGGGTCAGATTCAGCAATGTTGTTTTGTCTGGGATTTTTAAAGGTGATACACCATGAAATTTCACTTTTCCTATTTAAAACCTTTTTTGGGGTCCCACTAGCACCTTCTATCCTCACAAAGTCCCATTTCTGACCGTTGTGTCTTTCTCTGGTTTTGAGAAGGCGAAGGTTAAAAGTATCCCACGGGTTCTGAAAACAGGCTATCCAGATTTGCTGCCGTCGATGACGTCATCATTTTTTTTTTTTTTTTTTTTTTTCAAATTTTTTTTTGGGGGTGGTGGCGTGGCGTGGGTGTATCACCTTTAAGGGATTTGAAGGTAAGACAGAAATATAAGCTTTATTTACACTATATTTACGACCAGATTGACAAATCGGGCCCATTGTGAGTCTTGTGACTTGAGGCAAAAATACTTGGCCCAACTTACTCCAGCAATAAATTCAGCTTTACAATAGCCTATAAGTCATTTAAACCTCTTACATAACTGACATATCAAATGTCAACGGTATCGTTATAAGCTCTTTGGTGAAATGAGTAAGTACTATCATACTGTATAGTTTGTCTTGGTTCTGTTTTTTTTTTAACACATAATGACGCAGGCCATTATTCCAGCAATCCTCCCGTAGGCCTTTGAAGCTGTGCTATAGAGGGGGCGCCGGCGGCTCGGGGAAGAAGACGGTGTCTTTGTTGCGCGGCTGCTCATTTTGATCAGTTTGACGTAAACAGTAGACTCGTACCGTGGGCCGGGACATGTCTGACCTCTGGTTCACCACACCGGAACAATCATCTGCACCCTCTGTCATCCTGTCTGCCCGCTGATAGCTTGATCCATCATGCCATACCATACCAACACACACACGCACACGCACACATACACACACACACATACACATCATCGCCCACATGCATGTCATTCCAGCTCTAAGTTCCACCACGTCACAGACACACAAACACGAGCCGTATTGTGTGCACACACACACACACGCACACGCACACGCACACGCACACACACACACACACACACACACACACACACACACACACACAGACATACACACACATTACACACATACCCGCCCCTGTGTATGCCATTCCAGGCATAGGTTGATACGCCACACAAAACACACCCACAAACACATGCACAGACACACGTGCACACGCACACAAACACTCTTTCTCTATGTGTTAAACTAGGAATTCCCGAAGGATCTTTGAACATGCACGCACGATCACACACGCACTCATGCACTCATCCATATACAGTAACACAGCACACATCATCTGCACATTGCAGCTGCACAAATGATCCCATTTTATTATTATGTCAATCTATTCTACGGTATATCTGTTGTTGTTATGACCTCTACAGTCATAACCAGTCCCAGAGAAAGACAAAGCAACAAGGGTTCATGGAAACACAATAGAACCGGCACCAACCGAATATAAGCATCACAAAATAGAGGGTAGGCTTGCCAAACATACTGTAAGGCGGACCACGCGATGGTACACAGCGTGCCCACACCTAAACGTTCAAAAGAAAAGGCAGCTAATCTAACAAAGGAAACCCCAAAACTAAATTAGCAGACCCGTCTTCTCAACAAAAGGAAGAAAAGTTTCAAAGTAACAACTTAATCAAAGTAACAACAGCACAAAGTAATTGGTCCAACTCCAAACGTAACACAACGCAGCTAGGGGTCAACAGCATGGCTGCTGCTGGAACTGAGAGAGGACTGAGTGTTCCTGTGGTTGTCAAACTTATTTCTTTTGTTCAAGGACCCCCATAACTCTGACTATGAGTCCATTTGGAGCCACCTCAAGGAGCCCTCAGGGTCTCTGGGCCCCACTTTGAAAACCACTGCCTTGTAGATCAATCAGACCAGACCACAACACAAGATAGAAAGTTTCAGCGTGACATGGCACAATTGAGTAATTTCTCGGTGGAAGAGTGGAGAGATCACCTTCACTGCAGATGTACTAGTTATATTGTACGGTTATGTAGCCTCCTCTACCATACAGAATAATATTGTATTAGTACGGTTATGGAGCCTACTCTACCATACAGATTAATATTGTATTAGTACGGTTATGTAGCCTACCATACAGATTAATATTGTATTAGTACGGTTATGTAGCCTACTCTACCATACAGATTATTATCATTAACACTCTATTATCATTAAAATAAATTGCAAATTGCAGTTTCAATTCCACTGTAATAACCTATTCCTTTTCATATTTAATTCCACTTATTATTATTCATTTTTTGATATTTTAAAATGCGGCCTTGTGAGCAAATTGCTACGCCAAAATCCTTTTACTGTATTACAGTATGTGCAAATTTACTTGGCTGATCAAGTGGTTATGATTTTAATAACTTTGCTGTACAGTAGATGATTGAGGTTTTATTGAGCATCTCCTGGGGCTGAGTGTACAAAGAGAAGAACTACAGTACCAGAGTGAGGCAGTGCGTACAGTAACTGTGAACAAGAGCACACATGCTCAGCAAACCTCGCTCGTATGAATAAAAAGTTGAGCCTTGTGTTCCATGCTGTTGGTCTCCTGTCATGTTGATGTACTGTAGCTTGTTGTGCAGTCGCACTTGATGCAAGTCGCTCTGGATGTATAGCGTATGTGTGTGCGCTAAACAAGGTAATTGTAACGCTCTCCGCCTCTCCGCAAAATGTGGCGTCATCATCCACAACAGGGACGTGCAGAGAATGTTAGAGAGGCAGGAGCTAAAACTTCTAAAAGGGCCTTTTGGTCCATGGATGGAAATATTGAAAATAGCAGACCTCCAAAGCTCACGTGAGCTTGGAGGTCAGCTATTTTCGGTGCGTGATACCACGCTGAACTAAGCATAATGAAGTGAATACTGGAGTTGTGGTGTAACGGCATGGATTTCTACACAGAGAGGGCCATTTTATCCCTCGATTTTGTAACCCATTTTCACCCAGTGCCAATTGTCTATGTAATCCTGGGCTCTGCTCTCCCTCTGCCGCGCCTGGGGAGACAACGGACTGACCTCATGCTTCCTTCCATGCATGAGGAGTCCAAGTTGTTCTTTTTCACCTGACAGCGGGGATTTCCCCGGTCTGGACGTAGCCCGTGGAAGGAACACGTTATTCCAACCGGTTCCTTTCCCCTCCATCAGGCGCCCTGGCTGGCTAGGGGGAGGCACCATGAGACCAGGATGACTGCATGTTTTTGTGAGGGTACCTACCCAGGGGACACAGGGAGAACATTAAACTCCACACAGAAAGGCCCTGTCGCCAACCCCTACCTGAGGGCAATTCTTTCAACATAAGATGCTGCGTTCAAGTTCAGGAAAAGTTGGACAAGGCAATTCTCTTGAATGCTGCCTTCAGGTATTGTATGGAAAGAGGGCATTTGCATTTCTTTCACCATAGTAAAAACGGCATTTATGGTCTGGAAAGGGCACTTTTTACTCAAGCCCCCTTTGATGTCTAGGCTATGTGTGCACATGCCTGATCCACATCCACCACATAGACACGGCGGCATACGGAATGTGACTGAGGAGGTTTTTACGTTGGAAAAGGGAAATTGTGAAGAACTGTGCTCTGTGGAACTGGAGATGCGGTGACACAGAGACGGCTGCTCCACAGTGGGATGAGTGGCAGCTAAATGTAAATTGAGAGAAAAGAGAAAAGTTATCTCTCGGAGAAGCAGCGAGACCGAGGGGAGAGGAACGTGCAAAAGGCCTGACACTTTCACACGGCGCTCCTCGCCTCCTCTGAAGCAGCGACGCCGCTCGCCCACACTTAAGAACGCCCCTGACACACACATCACACACACTCACACACCACATGCACGCACGCACGCACGCACGCACACACACTCACACACACTACAGTACGCTACACCTCCCCACCTATTTCATTTTTCATTTTCAGCAATTTTCTGTGGCAGTGCAACGATATTGATATGAAACAGACTGCGGGCTACTGCCGCTCGGAGCTAAGCGATGAGAAGCACCCAGCTGCAGCGTAGTGGTAGTAAAGGGCCGATTTGGATGGAGAGGGGGAGAGGAGGGGAAAAAAAACAATTACATGGTCTTTTTACCATGCCCGATGCAGCGGAGAAAGGAACACATACTGTAGCAGCGGAGCTCTGTCTTGCTGTTTAACTCTCAAAGTCCTGGAACGCGTTAGATTTTAACCACTTTAACCGTTATTTTGTTCTTTAACTGTTGAAAAATAGCAGATATACAAGCTCACAGCTTGTAGATCCGCTATTTTTGAAAAAACATGAAAATGTGTGCAAGTCTTTGAATATCTTTGACCCGATCTTTGACCCGACTTCTAAAAAAGATTTAGAATCAGTGGTTCTCAAACTTTTTCATGTCAAGGACCCCCAACATTTAATTTATTTGGCCGCAGACCCCCATCTCAAAATATGCTGTTCCGGGACCCCCCAGAAGCAGAGATTTGAGTTACAAAAGTCTCTCAAAAATAGCAGATCTACAAGCTCACAGCGCGGCACTCGGTGCCGCGCTGTGAGCTTGTATATCTGCTATTTTTCAATAGTTAAATCATTGAATAATTCTAAACCTAAATGGGTTAAGTGTCTGTTGAGATGTGAACAGGATGTGTGTGTGTGACTGTGCGTGCGTGCGTGCGTGCGTGCGTGCGTGCGTGCGTGCGTGCGTGCGTGCGCGCGTGCGTGTGCGTGCGTGCGTGCGCGCGGAGTTGGTCTTGCCTGGTTTTGATAGGCTGTCAAAACCCATGCTCTACAGCAGTCAATCACAAATTTGTTTTATTGCGGTTTGCGAGGGAAAATGTGAGCGTTTGGTTTCACTGAGAATCAGGCCTTTCTCTGCCCCGCACAACAAGGTGCTGCAATGGAAAAGGTGGTTGCATTACAGTACAGTATATGTCTTTTGTTTGTGTATACAGCATACCTGTATTGATATTTATATATTCATTGTAAACATTGTTAACACGCACATTTCTCAGTGATAATTCCAGTGTTCTGCAGGTTCTGGTGGTGTGTATAGGCATTATATTACAACCTGCACTGCCTCTCTGCTACAGCAGCATTCATGATCTGCAGCCATAGGCACTTCTGATGCATAATGCAGCAGAATACATCTTCACGCTAGATTTTATGAGTTGTATTCTTTTTTTTAAGGTACTTCTGTTGTGTGTGTGTTATTCAGTGGTACGCAGTGGAGGGGGGAGAGAGGGAGAGGGAGAGGGAGAGAGAGAGAGAGAGAGGGAGAGAGAGGGAGATTGAGAGAGAGAGAGAGAGAGAGAGAGAGAGGGAGGAGAGGAAAGAGAGAAAATGATCAACACAGCACATGAGCCGGATTCAAACCTGCAACCGGTGGAGTAAAGTAACTAAGTACTAAGTAATGTACTTAAGTACAATTTTGAGGTGTTTGTACTTAACTGCAGTACTGTACTTCCAATTTCCAGTACTTTTATACTCCACTAATTCTCGGATCAAAATATATATTGTACTTTACGTCCACTACATTTATTTGAACACTTTAGTTATTAGTTACTTTGCAGATATTATATTATAATATAATAAAACACATATTAACCCACTTTGGCCCTATTTTATACCTAGGCTATTCGAAAATAGCTGATCTACAAGCTCAAAACGTGTCGCATCGCCACACGCTGTGAACTTGTAGATGTGCTATTTTCAAACATTTTGTACTTTTACCTTTGATAAGCCAATACTTTCGTTCTTTTACTCAATTTTGAATTCCAGTCTTTTACTTGTAACAAGAGTATTTCTACATTGCAGTATTGATACTTTTACCTAAGTAAAATGTGTGAGTGCTTTTCCCACCACTGCCTGCAACTAAACCGGCACCTAGCGCACATCATCTCAACCCACAGTTGTTTTTAGAACCCACCTTGTTTTCTTAGATGTGTTTTTTATGCAAATGTTTTATTTTATTTTATTCTGTGCTGTAGCACTGTGGAGATTTGTTTCAAATGTAAAGTACAGTATAAATAAAATGTATTATTATTCAGATACACATCAGCTTCATGGAGACTCCTTTTGAAGTTGTGCTGCAACTTTCTGCACTCATGTTATACGGTATATACGGTGGCCATATCAGCCCATGGGCTGATAACAGGTGGCACTTGACAGTAGGGATGGGACGATATGACAATGTCATATCCAGATTATTGTGACCAAAGAAATCGCGATTTACGATATTATCGCGATAATCAAAATCCATTATCCTGGGGCGGAACATTTGCCAAACAACGCTCACAACGCTCACAACGCGTCGAGCTTGTAGATCGGCTATTTTTTGACAAAGAGATTTGTTAGAGTGGGGGAAAAAACGGTATCAAGTACGAGCTTGTAGATCGGCAATTTATTTGCAAAGAGATTTGTTAAAGAGTGAAAAAACTGCATGAAGTACGTATATTATAAGTACCGTTTACCAATTTATAGAGGGAAGTGGTACCGGATATGCAGCTTGGCAAATACAAGGTGAATTGATCCCAGTGTATGACGGAGGACAATATCACAATGAATTAAATCTCCACAATACGATTATCGTGAGTGTTTTTTATCACGATAAACGATAATATTGCGTATCGTCCCATCCCTATACTTGACAGCTCATATCAGTGATCACTCCCAACCATGGGAAAATAATGTCTTTGGAATGTGATAAAATAGCAATAGCCAATCACTACTGTCGGCTTACTCTACTGTACTGTAGATAGAACAATAATAGAGCTACTGTAATTGCTGAGGTTGTTTTAGAAGTCCATTTCTCCTTGACAGGAAACTTCTCAAACTGGCTCTAAATTGGCCAAATGCAATGCAAAACGGACACCATTAGACATTAAATATTGTGGATTTTAGCATCTGGAATTCACGAATAGCTTGAGTCAGGAATATGACGTTTATTCCTCGGGTGAAATGGACCTTCGAACAGTTAAACACCTTGTATGTGGGCTGTAAAAGTTTATTAGTCAGCTTCACACCAGCATTTTCACACAGGCAGTTTTCTGCATTCTTCTGACTCTGTGCCAGATTCTCAGTGGGTAGATTGCGATGGCTCAATTTAAATTAACCTATTAATATAGAAAAGATAGGAAATAATGTACCACATTCTGCAGTGTTTGATGACTTTTCATGTACATTTTGTTGGCATTTTATGCCATCCAAGGTTAGTTGGTTACAGGGTTGATTGTTGTCCTCTACTGGTATTTGTACTACTTGATCCCTAGTCTGGGATCACTTCACTTTTCGGGCTTGTAACCGCGGTCTGGAGCGGAAACCACAACACGTCATGTTGTAGTACTCAAAGGACTACAATTTGCCGGAAAGATCAAACCGGATTCGGTTTTAACCCAAAATATTCCCCTGCGCTCAAGGACATACTTTTAGGGCCTACCTAATAAACTCCTTGATGCGGAGTAGTTTTGTGTTTGAAAAAATCGTTTGGTATATGCATCTTTTAGTCCAACTGTTAGCGACTGGCAAGACTACACTAGGCTACTCGAGCATTTTAATAGGGATTTGGGAAACAAACGGGGGGAACCAAATCAAAGCGACGCCGCTTCTTCTAGTGGTTTCAGCGCTTTAGGTGGAAACCAAACGGCCTGTAGTGAACGAACACCAGGCTTTCCCCCAGAAAGCCTGGTAGGCGAGGTTACTTGATCCCAGGTATATTATTCTGTGAATGCACTCTGCACAGAAGAAAGTTGAATTTGTATCTGCCTGCTGTTTTTATTAACACTTTTATGGTGTGGCTCTGCAGGAGCTCTGCACCAGCTCAGTGGCCTAGTGGTTAGAGAGTCTGCCCTGAGCTTGGGAGGTTGGGGTTCAATTCCCCCGGCTGGATCAATCCAAAGACTATAAAAATGGAACCCAAAGCCTCCCTGCTTGGCACTTAGCGTTAAGGGTTGGATTGGGGTTAAGTCCCTGCGACATACTGGTGCACTGGTGTTACAGTATGTCCTACTAGTATGTACTTGTGCATCAAGCCGCCACAGAAACAGGAGATAGCACTGCCCTATGGGCCGGACTAGTAACTGTTAGTTCTCAAAGCTACACAGCTACACTAGGAGGTTAGCCGGCATATATAAAGGGTCACATTGGCCAAGCTTCGCGGTATGTTGACTTCATGAAATTAACTCATAAATAGCACCGCTCACTTCACACTGGCTGTGATTTTTATTTAAATACTTTTATAATGGAAGTCAACAGCTGGCTTGAGCTGAAACCTTGGCCAAATTTGGAATCACAGTGTATATCCCGAGGTCACAGGCTGGCCACATGAAGTACTGTAGGAGCCGTGCCGTTCCCACATGGATCCCCAGATCCATATGATTTGATTGCGACCGTTGGTCGCAAGTTTACTATGAAAACCGGCACATCTTGTCTGCAGATCTCTGTCTGTCTGTCTGTACGTCACACCTGACACTGTGGTGCTATGGTTTTTCTGTATTTCAATGGGTTTGTCGCTCTGACATCACGCTCTGGCTCGATGTCCCTTTTATGCCCATAATAGAGATCGCTGATGTCATCACGAGTCACACTTGCGAATTAAATACGTCCTTGCCCGTTTTTATGCCCATATGGAGATCCTTTTCCCGATGTCATCAATATTAAGCGTATGTCTGGGAATGCCCATATTTGAGCATGTTCTGACATCACATTGTTGACTATCATGCAGGGGTCTCCATATATGGGTAACTGGCCTGATATACATCACTGGCCAGATGGCCAAGAATTGACGGTTGCATGTCTCCCTGAGGCGTCTTACTAGTATTTTGTATATGAATCTGATATACCGGTATTTGTAGTTGATTTCCAGTACACAGTCAACAAGAGTTGTGTGAATTTATTTCTCTACTGGCAACTGAATTTCCCCTCAGGGATCTCGATAGTCTAATCTAGACTCGTCTCGTTTTTTCCTCATTTATTTTATTGTCATTTCATCACACCTAAACTGATCGCAGTTATTCTTATGTTATCTCATCTTTTCTCATTTCTTTCAAGTCTTGTCTCATCTCATATCTGATCACTACACTAACAGCAGAGAGGCATCATGAAGCACTGTAACTGTGCAAGACATTCTCTGGGACTTTGTCACTTGGGCTCATTTTCATCGCAGCTGTTTTACTGTACGCCCACACACAGACACAACAAGAGGGAATATACTGTACAGTACTGCAGAGAAGTTTGGCATTGCTCAGTACTGCTATTGTCTGCATCTGAGAAACTTTCATGAAGAGAGTATTTTAGCATTGCACTTGTATTCTTACAGTATTGAAGATTTAGAAATTTATGTTTTCTTTGTTTCTAAATATTTTGTCATGCCTAAAATATGGACGTTGGTTAAATGCCTAGGAAATATTAATAATTCCATTATTTTGTCATCCTGATACTATGTAGGCTGCCATTTCCAATGACTGCGTGAACTTCAGTCACTAAAGAAGCTCTTTTTTTTTACTACATTTTTATCCCAATATTTTGTAACCCATTTTTCTCTCAGAGCCAATTAGCTAAGCTGTAATCTTGTAAGCTGTAAACTCTCCCTCCCTGTACCTACCCTAGGGGACATGGGGAGAACATGCAAACTCCACACAGAAAGGTCCTTTCGCCAACCCCACCTATAGGGTATGGGCACTGATGACGCAGCCCACAGCGCCCACAGCGTCCTCGGCGGGAATTGAACCCAAGACCTTCTATAGCTGTGAGGCAACAGTGCTACCGACTGTGCCACTGTGCCCCCGTATTTGACTTGTTTGTGTAGGAACAATGAATCTACACAATTATACAGGTGCTCCACTGGAAATTACGAAAACAATAATGCACTTCTTATTAAGAAAATAGGCTAGATCAAATAGAAAGGAGCGTCATGAATGAAATGCTTTGTTCGTATTTTCCATTTGACAATACAGAATGGCTGCTGAGTGGATCTTTAAGAGCGACTGTGGCATCAACGAATAAAGTACCATTGTGCGCTTTGGGCTCCACGGACTAATACACAGATGAAAGGAGTTGAGGTTACCTTTTAATCATGTGAGTGCAAGCCCTTTCTTTATGTGAAATCATAGGTCTTATGCTGCGCATCACAGCTCACACACCACTGCAGTTGTTGGTGTTTTTCTCTCTACAAATCTCTCTACAATGTTTATTGTTTATTGTTTCATGTTTATTGCAACCGTAGCTCAGCGTTCTCAGTGGGCCCGAAAATTAAGGCCTGGCCCTAACTGGGCCGGCCGAGGCCCCGTCTGGCCTTACTAATTAGCATACATTTTACACCCTACCCGGCCCGAAAACATCAATATTAAGTCCATTATAGGCATTCAGATGATGCCCTGTTAGGGCAAGCACATTAATACAATCCTTTTATGCCCATATATCGAGATCCCTGATGTCATCAATATTGAGCCCATATATGGATATATGTGTGTGTGTGTGTGTGTGTGTGTGTGTGTGTGTGTGTGTGTGTGTGTGTGTGTGTGTGTGTGTGTGTGTGTGTGTGTGTGTGTGTGTGTGTGTGTGTGTACACACACACACACACACACATACAGTATATATATATTAGTATATGTATATATATATATACATTCTCGCCCTTAGGGCGTCTTACTGGTACACACTTGAGTACGTTTTATGACACCCCTGCCCTTGAATTTGGACCAAGTCCCGTTTTATAATTCCAAAAATATATAATAATATATATAAACACCCTGGATAATTTCATCCCACTTTTTTCTTTTTAAGATGCATCAATATCTGCTTAGTTCTCTGCCTGGCAGGCTACCTCTATGAGACCTGTGTGATGGCTGTTCAGGATGGCAGTTCGCCCGTCTTCAGTCTACCTGAGACTCCATAGTGTCAAGGCTACAGACATTAAGTGGAGCTCAGAGTGGAACAGCCTATAGCGGTGACGTGGGACAGCAAATCCCAACCCTGCAAGACGTTTTGATCATATAGGAGGGACAGTGATGTGAACGGGCAGCTCACTGCAGCTCAGTATCGGAGCGCTGTGCATTCTGCTGTTGCCTTACTCTTCCCAATAAGTAGAAGACTTGTACAGTACGCGTACTGTGCTGAGTGAAGGCAGTCACTTCTGAAATATGATGATTTCATGGTTGTTTTACAGTCATTGCTGAGTGATGTTCACGGAATGATCGAACCACGGCCCAAATCTGTCTGTCTCCAGCAGGGGGCGAGATCCGCGACCGGTCGCCGACCGGTGGACCCAGGACCTTTGGATCATGTTGTAGAGCAGGGTTCCCCAATTAGTTTTCCCCAATGGCCCCAATCATGTCTAGAGTACCAAGCCGAGGGCCACAACATTGCAGGGGGCGACGGTGGCGTTCCCTCTACTCCAGCGACAGTTTTCGTCGTCGTCGGGTGAAAATCTTGTATGTCCAAAACCGTTTGTTTTGAATTTATCATTTTAAAAATGATTTAAACTATAGTGAACGTACACATTTGGAGATACGAGATTTCCACCCAACAACGACGATATACTAGTGTTGTTGCTGCTCTTATACCACCATTATTACTGGGGTTGGTGGGGGCCAGACAGTAGCCCCCTGCGAGCCGCAAATGGCCCGCGGGCCGCCTATTGGTGAACCCTGTTGTAGAGAGTGTCTCTACACACAGTGAGCTATTGGACTTGTTATTCAACACAAGTCAAATTAATTAATTCCAAAAAAAGCAAGAGGCTTGCTTCCACTGTGCTCCAAACTTCATAAACAATCCAAGAGCACAACAAACAATAATTGTAAAAGCTAAAATAAATTCAATTGCATATCATGATAGATTTTGTTTGTATCGTTGTTTGTTGTTAGTTAAAGCAAGAGGAAAACAGAATGGACCAGGCAGCATGGTATAGGTCACAGTGTTAAGACACTGTCTGCATCATCCAAAAGTTGTGGCTTCAAATCCTCCAGCTCATGTTAAAGGGCCTACACCATGCTTTTAAAACTATATTTTTTGTATAAATATATGCTCAAAATTGAGTCTTAGACAGGTTTTAACCCTCAACAAACACTCTGACCATTCTTTTTGTTTGTTCTAGCTCTACTATAATGAGGCTCTCCAGCTGCAATACCAAAACGGCCTCTGTTTGCTCAGGGGCGCATCTAGTGGAGTTTTTCCAGAAAAAAAAGAAGTTTTTTGAAAAAAAAGAAGTTTTTTGAAAAAAAAAAAGTTTTTGAAAAAAAAGTTTTTTGAAAAAGTGTTTTGAAAAAAAAAGGGTTTAAAAAAAAAAAAGGTTTTTAAGTTTTGAAAAAAAAAATTTGAAAAAAAAATTTTTTTGAATTTTTTTTTTGACTTTTTGAGTTTTTGAAAAAAAAATTTTTTTTGAAAAAAAAAAAGTTTTGAAAAAAAAAACTTTTTGAAAAAAAATGTTTTTTTTGACTGAAAAAAAAAACGGGAAACGCGTGTGACGTCACATGCGTCAACTCTCAGAACAGCACTGTTCTGAGAACCTGTGGAAAGCTTTTCATCTCTGTCTTCCCAAAACCAGAGAAAGACACAATGTACAGAAATAGGACTTTGTGAGGATAGAAGGTGCCAGTGGGACCCCAAAAAAAGGTTTTAAAATAGAAAAAGTGAAAATTCATGGTGTAGGTCCTTTAAGCATGTTTTCAACACTAAAATCCAGAAACTACACTTAAAAAGCACTGGCATTAACAGGGACAGCAGTATATCGACCTTGTATCTTTCGACTTTTTAAAGGACAACTTAGTTTTTTTACAACAAGGGTTCATATTTTAGATTGTAATTAGAGAAAAGAAAAAGTGAGTGTTAAAATGTTTTCATTTGCTTCGTTCTATTGTTTTATCGCGTTTACCGAGCTAAAATGTGGGGCATACGTACGCATGGGGGCATGCGTACAAGTGGCTAAATATGTCTTTTTAGACACAATAAGCCAGCAGTTTCTTTATTGCAATTTACAGTAACACTTCTAGCCCCCATAAGTCACATCCAACCAAGAAAGGTTGCGTTGTATCTTGGGAATGAGCTTATTCTGTGTAAAATGACATATTTAGCCACTTGTACGCATGCCCCCAACCACTGAAATAAGAATCTCTAAAACAATAGAAAGAAGTAAATGAAACAATTTTAATACTCATCTTTTATATTCTTTAATTACAATCTAAAATATGAACCCTTGTTGTAAAAAGCTAAAGTTTACTTGAGTTTTACTTGAGTAAAAGTATTTAAAGGTAAAGAAAAAGGCTGCACACTATAGCCACGAATGCAGGATTTATTTAAATAAACCAACATTTCGACCTGGCAAGGTCGTCTTCAGGGAGACATTCTGCATAATGAGTACTTGTGGTACTTTAAGCCTCAACCACACCAACTGGGGATATGTTTACACAATACTTTCGCCATATCATCCTCCTCCAAATCTTCGGCCTCTTCAGCCTCGTGCGTGTCTTCAACGTTTGCAGGTTCAGGGAGGTCTGCCGCCTTCACAGCAGCTACAGCAGCATAAAGAGAAGAAGCAGAGTTTCAGAAGGATACGTTTACAGGGTAGATTAATAAAGGATGCCGTTGCTGCATATTGGAATACCCTTGGATTACCCTTTTAGCATATCGTCGTTGTCGGGTGGAAACATATCGTATCTCTTAAGTGTCAAATGTGTACTTTCTTTCGCAAAGTAAAGCCCTGCTTCATCAGACAAGGCCGTCGCACAAAAGTAGTGAAAACAGCACAACGCCTCGCACCGTGAGGCGTTGTGTGCTTGTAGATCTGCTGTTTTCACTAGTTTAAATCATTTTTAAAATGATAAATGCAAAACGAACGGTTTTGGACATACAACAACCGTGGACATACAACATTTTTGAAAATGTTTAAACACGGCAATGCTTTGATAATAAAAAGTAAAAGCCCCCTGAAATGTGTACTTTTGAACACTTGAGTTGTCTTGTCTTGAAATGTGATTTATTTTGCATGCTGTTATGTTGCTTAATATGGCTTTACTTTGAAAGACAGAAGTACCTATATAGATGAAAGGCCCTCTTAATTGAGTGGAGGTCACTGTGACTAGCAAGGCAGGTGTGTGAGTTTTGTTGATTGCACTAGTCAGGAATCAGCTGTGTAGGCTCTCAAACAGCATTTATGTCAGAAGCAGCACAGAGAGTGCATCTCTTCTCCTCTGTGTCCAGTTTGATGCTTTCCATCTTATCTTCTACATACCCTCACCAGGAGGCAATGCCGTGAGTTATAATTCATGTGGAGTGTGAACACTATAATTTCATGTTGCATTTATAATTCATGTATGCATAATTAAGAGAATAAGTTAATGTTAAAAAGGTAATTCATGGTTATTTGGTATTAAAATGATTGTATTAAAAAGGATTGTATTTACAAGATACTGTACAGTGAACCGGACAACATTTGATGTTGTATTTTTGTGTATTGTTTATTTTCAGTTTTTACTCCATGACCTGTATAATGATGAAGAATCCAAAGTAAACAGACTCATCTTACTCCACGATTCTGTCGTTCTTTCTATGGGAATTGGAGTTTAGCTCGCTGTTGAGCTGAAGTTAGAGAACACTTTAGTAGGAACAGCACAGTAAAAAGGCATACTTCAACTGGTGTTGTGCTTGGAGGAAGATGGCATCAAAGGAAAGCGACGCAACTTCATGGAAAAGTGGAAAAAGTGGGAAGAGCTCACGGACATCAGGCTCATCGGCCAGCACAGCTACTCGTGCCCGTGGAAGAGCAGAGGCAGCCAAAGTAAGGGCAGAATATGCTGCCCGAGAAGCTCAACTAAAGATGGAAAAGGCTGCTATGGAGGCAGACATGCACCAAGAAAAGGCTGCTATGGAAGCAAAGTTACAATATGCTACAGCTAAACTTGAAACTGAAATGGAAGTGCTCGCTTTCAAGCGTGAAGCAGACGCAGCTGTTGCAGAAGCAATAGTCTTGGAGACAGCCGAAGTCTTCCAAGACTTTCAAGTTTTGGATGCTATCTCAGAAGAGGATAAAATGGAGCGGACAAGTGAGTTCGTAAATTTTCAACAAATATCGAACTCTGCTGGCGATCAGCAAACCCCACATGTCACCTCTCCATCGCAAGACTGTGTTGACGACAACAATCCGACACACCCAAGCACACCCGTCGTTTCGCCACCGACACGGTCAGGCACAGCTGTCGTTTCTCCACCGATGCCACAGCACAGCAGCATCCCAGCAAGGGATGGCTCACCTCAACGTGCTAAACCGGTCAGCAAGAAAGTGTCAGTCAAACACCAAATCATGGATACAAGCACACCACGTCCTGTTAAAAAGGAATACAAGTCTCATAAAGGAGATCATGATGATCAAGGACATTCAAGCAGGGATTACTCCAAGTTGAATATTTCAGCTCTACCGTACACCCCCCAAGGTATGCCGTACACCCCCCAAAGTACACCAGCAACTAGCGCCAATGCTTCTACCACTGAAACACTTGTAACCCTCCTGGCTCGGCGAGACTTGGTGAGCTCCAGCCTATATCAGTTCGATGACAGACCTGAAAACTACCGCGCTTGGTACTCATCCTTCACCACCGCTACCAGAGGGTTAGGCCTCACAGCAACAGAGGAATTGGATTTAATGACAAAGTGGCTTGGTAAAGAATCCAGCGAACATGTCAAGCGCATGCGCTCCGTGCATGTAAATAACCCAGCAGCAGCTCTTCAGAAGGCATGGGAAAGACTCCGTGAAACGTATGCAGCTCCCGAAATATTAGAAAACGCTTTATTCAAGCGTCTGGATGACTTCCCACGAGTGGTGGCAAAAGACCACAAAAAGCTACAGGACCTTGGAGATCTGCTCATGGAGCTCCAGGGTGCAAAGGAGGACGGCTACCTCAGGGGGCTGTCTTATTTGGACACTCCACGGGGCATTAACCCCATCGTCGAGAAGCTACCTTACGGGCTCCAAGAAAAATGGATGTCCACCGGCCACAAATGGAAGATGGACAATGGCGGCTGTTACCCACCATACGAGTACTTTGTTCGGTTTGTCTCCAACGAAGCGCGAAACCGTAACGACCCAAGCTTTCTTCTTTCAAGCAGCAGTACTGCAACTGTAAAAACAGACAGACCTACCTTCAAAGGTCAAGGCTCCAGCTATCCAATCACGGTTCACAAGACCGATGTCTCCCCAGCAGAACCTGATGCAGACAACCTTGTGAAAAGCGACAACGATCCACGTAAAATGTGCCCAATTCACAACCTTCCTCACCCACTGAGGAAGTGCAGGACATTCAGAAACAAACCACTCTCGGACAGGAAGGCCTTTCTCAAGGAGAAAGGAATATGTTTCAAATGTGTATGCTCGACCTCTCACCTGGCAAAGGACTGCAAAAATGCAGTAAAGTGTGAGGAGTGCTCCAGCAGCTTTCATGAAACAGCCATGCATCCTGAGCCTGCATCACAAACACCCAGGGCCTCTTCACCCTCAGCAGAGAATGGCGGGGAGGAGGAAGAAGACCACACCAGCGAGGACGTCGTCAGCTCCAGCTGTACAGAGGTATGCGATCTGGGCCAAGTCGGACGATCGTGCTCCAAGATATGTCTAGCATTGCTATATCCAGAACGTTCAAGGGACCAAGCTATCAAAGCTTACGTGATACTAGATGACCAGAGCAACCGGTCATTAGCAAGATCCAAATTCTTTGACCTGTTCAACATAAAGGCTGAACCATCTTCATACAACCTGAAAACGTGTTCCGGAGTGGTTCAGAAATCAGGCAGGAAAGCTGAAGGGTTTCGGATCGAGTCGATGGATGGCAGCCTCGGCATTCCGCTACCCCCACTTCTTGAATGCAACGACATCGTCAACAACAGGTCTGAGATCCCGACACCAAGTGCAGCCCTGCACCACCCACACTTAAGGAAAATAGCGGAATACATCCCAGAGCTAGACCCGCAAGCAGAGATCCTACTGTTGCTTGGCAGAGATGTCACACTGCTACACCAAGTGAGGCAACAGGTCACCGGGCCGTATGATGTCTTCGGGCCGTACGGTACCCCCTTCGCCCAACGCCTTGACTTGGGCTGGGTGCTGGTAGGAGACGTATGTTTGGACAAAACTGACAAGCCAACGGTCACCGCATTCAAGACTGATGTGCAAGAAACAGGTTGTCCATTAATCCTCCAACCACGCACAAGTGTCATGCACGTTAAAGAGAAAACCTGCCATGGCGGGGAGTCACAGGACAGTCCCCTCAGGTCCAGCAAGAAGGCTGTACTCTCACCCCCTCAAGGAGACTTCTCAGAGAAGGATGTCTACATGAATACTGCGGAAGCATGTTCAGGCCCTAGCCAACAGCCTTTGGTAACGGGAATACCTACCATCACCTCAATGCAGTCAAAAGTGGACAGCGTCCAAAAGAAACCTTCAACAAGGAGATCTTGTCCTGCCAAAGGACAATCAAGCTGTTCAGAACAACAGGCCAATGGCAGCAATCATCGCTACCTTCCCTGGGAAAAGGGAAAAGTAGTGCAATGTGGAAATGAAGACTATGGACCAAGGTTGTGCAAAGACTTTTTGTAGACTAGTCTTGGACTCGTATTCAGAACCCGCATTGTAAAAATAGATGGTGACCTCATAAAGGTCAGGCGGGGAGTGTCTTGTCTTGAAATGTGATTTATTTTGCATGCTGTTATGTTGCTTAATATGGCTTTACTTTGAAAGACAGAAGTACCTATATAGATGAAAGGCCCTCTTAATTGAGTGGAGGTCACTGTGACTAGCAAGGCAGGTGTGTGAGTTTTGTTGATTGCACTAGTCAGGAATCAGCTGTGTAGGCTCTCAAACAGCATTTATGTCAGAAGCAGCACAGAGAGTGCATCTCTTCTCCTCTGTGTCCAGTTTGATGCTTTCCATCTTATCTTCTACATACCCTCACCAGGAGGCAATGCCGTGAGTTATAATTCATGTGGAGTGTGAACACTATAATTTCATGTTGCATTTATAATTCATGTATGCATAATTAAGAGAATAAGTTAATGTTAAAAAGGTAATTCATGGTTATTTGGTATTAAAATGATTGTATTAAAAAGGATTGTATTTACAAGATACTGTACAGTGAACCGGACAACATTTGATGTTGTATTTTTGTGTATTGTTTATTTTCAGTTTTTACTCCATGACCTGTATAATGATGAAGAATCCAAAGTAAACGGACTCATCTTACTCCACGATTCTGTCGTTCTTTCTATGGGAATTGGAGTTTAGCTCGCTGTTGAGCTGAAGTTAGAGAACACTTTAGTAGGAACAGCACATGAGTTTTTAAAAGCAAGTGCTCCAGTACTTTAACTCAAGTACAGATTTTACTGAATATTACTAGTAATATTTTACTAGGAGAATCTATACTTTAACACAAGTACTTTGTCCACCACTGGTGTACTGGTGTGTGATTTGCCACCCAATCTGTCAAATCTGTTACACATTAAGTACAAAACAGGTGATACACATAAGTACTTTAAGAGCCTGGTGTCTTTCGGTTACCCATGAAGCCTTGAATTCATGGAGATTTCTTTGTTTTTGTTTTGATTATGACTACTACTGTCCAGGTTGTAAGTCAATATTTGAATTTTGAAATGATAGTTTTGATCTTGTTAAGCTTGGTCTCCTATCTAACATATCATTTTCCGTGACTGGCCCGGTAACAGATGTTGTCCAAAAATCATGCAGATCGGTACACAGTATCTCTGTAGCCATTAAACGAAATGGGTATTTCTTACATTGACACTCCTACATATTATCACGTAAGCACCAGTTAAAGTTACTTTCCATCCCTCATATACTGTGTGCACAGTGCACACCCCATAACCCACACACTGCACATCATTTCAGAGCTCATATCTTTGAACGGGTAAGGGCTAGTTTACATAAATTCATCAAATATTGGTACAACAAAGAAAAACAAATCGCCATTAATTCGTGGAGTGAGTGAGTGAGTGAATGATAGATAAAAAGTAATTTCGGGGGTGAACTACCCCTTTAAGTTACATTAACATGGCTTGACATCACATCACATAAAATGACATCTGATGAAAGTTACCTGGCGTATCTGCAGCTTTCACATTTTGCAGTGCTGCCGCGTTAACAGTGGCCAACAAGGCGAAAAGCAGGATCACGATCTTCATTTTCTGTGAGAATATAAAACAAAAGCTGTCAGTATATTGTACAGTATGACTCTGTATGCCGTTGGATCTGCTACAGTGACAGCTATGAGAACATTTGAATGTAACTGATGTAATTCTCATAAGACAGTTGTTCTAAACCTTTTCTGGATCATGGCCCACTTGAGAATCTCAAAATCACACCCATCTGGTCACTTAACATGGTTACCACACGGTTACTTACCACACGGTCGTCACTGTCGGGCAGAAGTTTCAAATGTGTATGTGTGTGTGTTTTTTTTAAGCCCTAGTTCATCATACAAGAGTGTCGCACAAAAGTAGTGGAAATAGCACATCTACCGTAGATCGACTATTTTCACAACTTGTAAGTAGTTTTAAAAATAATAAAAAAAGGAAGGTTTCCACCCGACAACAACGATATTAAGTGGTCAAATGGGCGAGTTTCATGGCCTGTCTATAAAGTTTTGGTATAACATACTGATATAACATACTGGTCTCGACTCAACGTGTTGTTGTTATTTATATCAGATCGCACTTGTTGCTGGTGATGTCACCAAGAACGCTGCTCCTCATTGGCTAATTACTGTCTGTAATTTTTTTTTTGAGGAGAATAAACTTGACCTATAAAGATTTGGTATAAGTCTCGCGGCTCTCGCCTTTCAGCGAGCCCATGCACAATTAAGTACAACATTTTGTGAACTTTTATCTTTAAAATCTTAGTGTTTTGCCAATTATCTGACCCCAGCCCGCAGGTTGAGCATTGCAGACTTGCAAGAATTGAGTAATTCTCACCTTCAGTAGTTTGGGGAAGTCCTCAGAGCTGAGAAGAACCGCGTCAGTGATGTCTGTGATGTGAAGTCTATCGTCCCTAATAAAGCTACTGGAATATATACTGTCCGAACTGCCCTGGGTGTTTACTGAGGTAAAACACCCAGTAAACAAAATAGCCTTGCAAATAGCCTTGAACAAGGTTTTGGGCTATTTGACTGCCTAACAAGCCTTGAACAAGGTTTTGGGCTATTTGACTGCCTAACTGCCTAACTGGGCTCAGCTGAATTACACATGGACACAAAGTTTCCTAATAATCATTCAGTAATAACATGATTTGCAGTAGTGGAGATGTCCTTTAATTTAAACGTTATAATTATTTTTGACACATAGTGAGCGCTATTTCTGGTGAAGAGACTTCAAGGGGGAAAAAAGAACACACCAAGTACAAGGCAACTCAAATCCAGTTTACCACTTAAACTTAATCCAGTTTAAATGGTTAATACTGAAGCAAAAACGTTAAATAAAAGTAACACTTTTTGATACTAACTAGTTACTAATTTAAAGTAACTTGCCCAAATCTGGTCACCCTCCCCTAATCAACAGTGGGGGTTAGCATTAACAGGGACAGCAGTATATTATCGATCTTGTATCTCCATCTTCTGACTTTTTATGTTTTTTCAGAGATTAATCCCCTACTTCGATCATCATTGAGTGTCGCACAAAAGTAGTGAGAATAGCCAATCTACAAACTCACACCGTGTCGCAATGCAATTCCTCGAGAGCTTGTAGAACGGCTATTATCACTATTTTTAAAATAGTAATGTTAAAGGAAAGATTTTGGACATACATCGTTTCCACCCGACAGCGTTGATATGCATGGGGAATTATCAGTCTGTGGTGGAAGAAGTACCCGTATTTTGGACTTCACTTAACGACAAGTAGCATTTCCACAGAAATATTCTGTTTCAATTAAAAGTCCTGTATTCAAATTGTACTCAAGTACAGGGACGTGTTGGCCATTGGGAAAAGTGGGACAATTCCCGAACGGTCGGTTCATTCCCGGCCGGTCCAATGTCTGCCTTCGTTCCATTTTGGGGGCTGGGCGGCCAACAAAGTAAATCGTCACTGTCGGACAGAAACCTTGTATCTCCAAGAGTCGATTTTTTCGCAAAGCAAAGCCCTGCTTCATCATACAAGGCCGTCGCACAAAAGTGGTGAAAACAGCAGATCTACAAGCACACAACGCCTCGCACCGCGAGGCGTTGTGTGCTTGTAGATTGGCTGTTTTCACTGGTTTAAATCATTTTTAAAATGATAAATACAAAACAAACGGTTTTGGACATACAAGGTTTCCACCCGACAACGACGAAATATAACTCATGTAATTGGCCACTGGCTTGTCACTTGTCATGATCTGAAATGGCAAATCTTTGAGTAGCAGCAGCGCTATAGAGAGAGATCTCTCTCTATAGCGCGCAATGAGGGCCTCTCCAACTCTTTTTCCCGGGCTGAATCAGGGGACCAGCACGTCCCTGCTCAAGTAAAAGTACACAGTAAAGATTGTGTGAACATCTAATGCCTGTCTTCATCAGGCAAATTTCAGGAAACATTTGCAGATCCCCCCAAAAAATGCCACAGTGTGTTGATACTTTAACAGTGATGTTAATAGGTTTTTAATGTAATGAGTCCCGGGACCCAAGAAGGGTCTTTCGGATGAGTCCCAGGGATATTTTATACTTTTTTATATTCAGCAAAATGTCAGTAATGGTATTGTCTGCCTCTCATTATTTACAAGGAAGAAAGTATTATGTCGCTGCCTTGCTTAAGTTTCATCAAGGCAAAAAAAAGCACCCTAAGACACACACCAAAAGTTTCACTACACATGTGTGCGGGGGAAGGAGGAGGGGCTGCCACCGTTGCACAGAAATCACTTTCACTTTCAGCTTATGACAAACGGCAGCTTTTAATCAACGCACAAGGATTTAAGGACATTATCTATCTATAAATGCGAGAAGTCTCTGCGTGTCTGTCTGTCTGTCTGCGTGTATGTAATCCGCGTATCTCGAGAACCGTTCGTCCCACCGGCTTCAGATTCGGCACGCACGTTCTCCGCCACGGCGCGGAGTGCAGTGCCCGGCCTCGACCCGACCCGACGCGCGTTTTTTCCGAAACGGCGCAAAACGTTCGGAATCTCCTTATGCGGAGCTGATTGTTGACATCAGGCTGTTCCGGAGGAAATCATGTCATTGTGACATAACTTCATAAAAGGCTCTGACATCACGTACACCACATGACCCCACACTCCTATGACAACACGGGCATATTTACATTGTTCCCGAGTTGGCCAGGGCGCCGACTAGACGCTCGGCCGCCCATCTCCATATATGGGCATAAATGGACGTATCGGCGCAAGCGCTGACTCATTGTGACATACAATGGACGCAATCTCCGTATATGGGCATAAAGGGGACACAGATACAGTGATCTCCATATATGGGCATATGGGCATTCTGACATCACTTCTGCTGACTCAAAGACAAACAGGCAAACAGATGGTCAAAACGGGTCCTACAGAGATCTCCATATATGGGCATATTTACATTGTTCCCGAGTTGGCTAGGGCGCCGACTAGACGCTCGGCCGCGCATCTCCAAATCTCTGCGTGTATGTATCTCTGCGTGTATGTAACCCGCGTATCTCGAGAACCGTTCGTCCCACCGGCTTCAGATTCGGCACGCACGTTCTCCGCCGTGGCGCGGAGTGCAGTGCCGGGCCTCAACCCGACCCGATGCACTTTTTTTCCGAAACGGCGCAAAACGTTCGGAATCTCCTTATGCGGAGCTGATTGTTGACATCAGGCTGTTCCGGAGGAAATCATGTCATTGTGACATCACTTCATAAAAGGCTCTGACATCACGTACACCACATGACCCCACACTCCTATGACAACACGGGCATATTTACATTGTTCCCGAGTTGGCCAGGGCGCCGACTAGACGCTCGGCCGCCCATCTCCATATATGGGCATAAATGGACGTATCGGCGCAAGCGCTGACTCATTGTGACATACAATGGACGCAATCTCCGTATATGGGCATAAAGGGGACACAGTTACAGTGATCTCCATATATGGGCATATGGGCATTCTGACATCACTTCTGCTGACTCAAAGACAAACAGGCAAACAGATGGTCAAAACGGGTCCTACAGAGATCTCCATATATGGGCATATTTACATTGTTCCCGAGTTGGCTAGGGCGCCGACTAGACGCTCGGCCGCGCATCTCCATATATGGGCATAACGGGTCCTACAGAGATCTCCATATATGGGCATATTTACATTGTTCCCGAGTTGGCTAGGGCGCCGACTAGATGCTCGGCCGCACATCTCCATATATGGGCATAAATGGATGTATCGGCGCAAGCGCTGACTCATTGTGACATAAAATGGACGCAATCTCCGTATATGGGCATAAAGGGGACACAGATACAGAGATCTCCATATATGGGCATATGGGCATTCTGACATCACTTCTGCTGACTCATTCTGACATCACTCCTGTACTTTGCACGTGTTGAATCTCTATATATGGAGATAACCGACGCATCTCACAAGCCATGGGCATAAATGGACACACGCAAACAGATGGTCAAAACAGATCCTATGACAACAGGTATAATGGGGTTTGCATTAAAGGGCGGGGCATTCATCCCCTATTTACATTGTTCCCGAGTTGGCCAGGGCGCCGACTAGACGCTCGGCCGCCCGAAGGGCGGCCGAGCTTCTAGTATTTATAATGATTACAAGAACATTCACTACCTGTAGCTATGGAGTAGGCCTACTCCGTTGGAACCTACTCTGTTGGAACGGAAATAAACTTGTACGTGCTGTTAGACAGACAGTTGGCTCCTCTCCTCTCCGCAGGTTTAACTCATTGACTGCCAAGGCCCGAGTTTCCCGAGTTATTACAGTAGTCCTAGGATGCCACAGCCCGAGTTTCCCGAGTTGGAAGCCATTTTGAAAAAAAAAAAAAAAAACTTTTTTTTTTTTTTTTTCAAAATTTTTTTTTATAAAAAAAATTCTAAAAATGCCTGAAATGTATTAGGCATGATCGCAATCGCGAAATTGCATGGTTAGCCCCATAACAAACACATCTTTCAAAATGGCAAAAATGGCTGTTTTGTCTGACTTTGAAGGCTTCTATCTCATGAATGCCTGAACGGATTTCCAAGCGGATTTTTTTGTTTGAAAGCTGTTAAAAAGTACTACACATATGGTGCATATATGGTGCATGGGCGTGCACGATCCGTGCACAAAAGATTGATCCGTGCACTAGAAATTTAGGAAGGTGGCAGTGTTTGTTTTGTCTGACTTTGAAGGCTTCTATCTCATGAATGCCTGAACGGATTTCCAAGCGGATTTTTTTGTTTGAAAGCTGTTAAAAAGTACTACACATATGATGCATATATGGTGCATGGGCGTGCACGATCCGTGCACTAAAAATTGATCCGTGCACTAGAAATCTAGGATAGTGGCAGTCTGGTACTTGGCGGCCATCTTCATAATTGACCGCCATCTTGGCGGTCAATTATGAAGGGATTTCAAAAATCTCCATATTGCTTGGGAAGTCTACTTAGCAGAACATCGCGGCCTTTCGCTAATTCGCTAATTCGCTAATCGCTAATGTTTTTCTTTTACCGCGATGCGGTAAATTATGGATTAATAATGGAGGCGCGTCCCAGGGACCCCAGAAACATGGCGTGAATGCGTCTCTGGGCGACATGAACGCGTATTTCACGCGGGACGCGCACGTAATGACGTCACTGCTTTAATAGGTTTTTGAACTACAGTCATTTGTGGCAGTCATTGCATCAGCCAAGAGATTGTGGGTTGGTCTTGTTTTGTTTTTTTTGCTTTAAATGTTTATTTAAATGAACATGTTTGTGTGTTTGCCCCAGAGCATACGACGGTATGCTCAGCATACTGTGTACCTTACATGGAGGGGCCTGGTGAAACAAACAGTTTGGGTGCCCTGGGTGGTTACTGAGGCCTCCTGTCAGTAAACATCCAAATAGCCTTGCAAATAGCCTTGAACAAGGTTTAGGGCTATTTGACAGACCAGGACTATGTTTGTTTAACCCATTAAGTTAAGACCTTGGGATCGATTCTGAATTAGCATCTTGTACGAATAAATATCCTCAAAATTGTTTCACCTTTTAATATACTGATATACTATATAGGGTGATTTTTGGATAAAAATATTATAAAAAGGTTAAAGCACTATATTCTGATTGTTATCATTGCTATTGATTGTTTGTTCAGTTTGTGTGATTCATAGTGTCTCTCCAGCTCTTTAATAAAGCGAAAATACAGTAGATCTAAATCTAAATCAGTATTTCTCAAACATCTTTGTGCCGCGAACACTCAAAATGTAATGTATTTGGCCCCAGAAGAGAAGAAAACATAACAGATGTACAAGCTCGCAGTGAGCTTGTACATCAAGTCCCGACTTTACGTCCCAGTAGCTACCCACGATCAGTCCCATTAGGGAAAGACAGGCCACACTGCTCCGGAACTACTCTGCCGAGACAAGCCAGGCTCTGTGGGTTGACTCCTGGCCGGGCTCCTCCTACACCTCCCAGATCCAGGACCTGTGCGTAGCACCAGACTCGGGAGCACTGGGTTCCTCACTGGCCTTCCTAAAGGCCTCACTGTGGGTTTGTTGGGCCTCTTCCTCATGGAAGTCACAGGCTGGGAGCACCAACCCATACTGCTCCCGGGTGCCGTCTACTTTCCGCTTGTCATGTAGGCTATAGCTAAAATCTACAATGATTTAGGATGCTTTCAGCTCAATAAATGATGCAAAATGGTTATTTATATATAGATCTAAAAAGTCAACCAAAGACAGTACCCTTAGTCAACCATAGACAGATTCATTGTCAACCATAGTCAACCATAGTCAGTACCCAAAGGCTACCATTTCCAATGAGTGGGTGAACTCATTGGAAATGGTAGCCTTACAGTCAATAATGAATTAAGTGTAAAACTAAGTGTTCAAAAACAGCATCAGTATACACAGACATTAGCGGTGAATGACCAATAGACAAATACAATTTAGAATTGCAGTTCCCCATGGGTTACAGGATTTATTGAAAAATATACAGAATAAACAATAATCGGAGAAAAATAAAGAACGTATGGATAAATTAGCAACTGGGGATACACAAAAAAAATGAAAAATATAGAGAATATAGAAAATACAGTAAATAATGGATGAATAAATTAGTGACTGAAGACATCCGGAGGGATGAATAAATTAGCAACCAAAGTGCAAATAACTGTCAGTATTATGTGGTAAAATATGACTGCTCTACTCACAGTCAGGGGCGTCAATTGGGTATGGCAGGGGTATGCAGCTGCCATACCCTGGGTCCAGGGGAGAAAGTAAAAGTTACTTTTAAATATAAATCCATTAACGTCTCTTTGTCTATCTGTGCTGGTTATTATGTTGTTAATAAATTACAGTAAAATAACTACAAATGCAACACAAAATGGTCACTTTAACAAGGTATAATTATATTCTTCACACTTGTATTCTCCCCATCTTGACAAAATGGTATATTCCCAGCGGGCGTGCCCATGAGGACTCCCATCTTTGCCATACCCTAGCTTTTGCTGAACTGACGCCACTGGTACAAATATATCATCAATGTCGGGCAGAAACCTCGTATCTCCAAGTTTCAAATTTGTATGTTTTTTTTTTGTAAAGTAAAGCCCTGCTTCATCATACATGGCTGTCACACAAGACTAGTGAAAATAGCAGATCTACAAGCATACAACGCCTCGCGGTGCGAGGCGTTGTGTGCTTGTAGATCGTCTATTTTCACTATTTTAAATAGTTTTCTTATTATGATAAATACAAACCGAACGGTTTTGGACATACAAGGTTTCCACCCGACAACGACGATATGCAAGATCAAGATCAAGTATTGTGTTCTGTTATATATGTGAGCGGGTATTCACAGGTTAAAGGTGGCTGACCTGGCAGTTGGGTCATTGTTCAGAGCTCTGCTAGCCTGAGGGGAAGAGCCCTTTCTGTGTGTCTCTGTAGTGGCTTTGTGACAGCATCAGGCTTTTAGCCTGACCGCAGTGGCACAAACAGTCCATTGCCGGGGGGGTCCTTCTCTTCCAAATCCCTTTGGCTCTGTTCAGGCTTCTCCTAGAATGCGAGAGGAGTTATTATTCCCGTACCAAATGGAGATAGCCCCTGTCAGAATACTGTGTTGTTACTATCAAAACCTCCACCGGCTGTCCGTCCGTCAGTCCGCCAGTCTGTCTGTCAGTCACGTCACACATCACACTTTTCCCCTACTCATATCTCCGCCACTGTTGCCCCGATCCATGCCAAACTTTGCACACACACACTCCTTGGCATGGCCCTCTTCTAGCGCCACCATGAGGCCGATTCTTGCACGACACATTTTTGGACACTGCTCCTACAGATTTTGCCCTAAAATCATGTAAAGCGGTACACAATATCTCTACAGTCATAAACATGGATCTGTCCCATTTCCCATATTCCCTCCTGATTGGCTATTGCCTTCCAAAGTTTGTGTATGTGACCTGATGGTCCCTTCTCCCGATTTAGGGAGTCTTACTGGTACTTAAACTGGGTAGAAGGATTTCAGGATCTTCTATGAGATTTAGAATTTCCTCGGCTGTCTGGTGGTGGTAAAGGCACTGCCTCGCCTTCCTCGCCACTGTGGCTGTGTGCATTGACAAGTCCTCGGTGATGTGCACACACCGAGGTACTTGAAGCTGCTCAGTGCTCTATGCTATCATGTTGCTGATCATAAGGGGACCGTCTGAATAAATTTGGGAGATGCCAAGTAGATATGAAAGAGAAAGAGCTACAGTATATTCACAATGACACTGTGGATTAAAATTATTGGAAGTTTAAACCACATGTCCAGGCAAGTTTGAAAATAATGCACAAGAAGATAACACGAGAAGCCTAATGTTTATTTCCATTGTGGTTCTTTGTTTCCAAATCAAAGACAGTGACACTTAACACATTTTTATGTTGACTCTTGAATAGACAAAACAAGACAAACAATGTAGTTCATTAAATGTTCATATGGTTCGGAGTTTGGAGTTACACCACTTCATGCTGCTACTTCATTTAACCACATGCACCCTAGCATCCCTATTCTGGAACAAACCTTCTGAGAAAATAGCAAATGTACATGCTCACAGTGCTTTGCCACACGTTGTGAGCTTGTAGATCGTCTATTTTCTTCAAAGGTTTAGTGTAGAGGGATAAAAGGAGGGGATATACCCCGGTGGGGCTCCAGTCAACAAAGTATATAGGACGTTCAGTGTTCTGGACAGCTGCTATAACTTTACATGCTGTAAACTAAAGTTGCAGAACAGAACTTCACTAAAAGTCACATCCTTGAAACTGAAATGTAGCTCTGTGTGCTCTGATGTTCTGGGAAACTATCATCCGCTTTTACTGTGGCTACCAGGGGCGTCACACCAAATTCTGGGCCCTGGGTACAAGGATTCACTGTGGGCCCCCCAATGAATGTTAACTATTGAAAAATAGCAGATATACAAGCTCACAGCGCGGCACCGAGTGCCGCGCTGCGAGCTTGTAGATCTGCTATTTTTGAAATTTTTTGAAAATGTGTGCAAGAAACATATGTTTCCATGTCAGTGGTGCTCAAACCTTTTCATATCAAGGACCACCAAGATGATATGTATTTGGCCACGGACCCCCATCTCAAAATATTTAGTTCCAGGGACCCTCAGAAACAAAATTTGAGTTACAAATGTTTGCTTAAAAAATATTTATTCAAAGATTTGCACACATTTTCACGACTTTTCAAAAATAGCAGATCTACAAGCTCAGATCCACGCTGCGAGCTTGTAGATCTGCTATTTTCAATAACTAAAGTTACTAGGGCCCCTCCACCTTGGGCCCTAGTAACTCAGTCCCACTTTCCCCCCCCCTTGTGACGCCCCCGGTGGCTACCCTCATCCAAATCATAGAGAGGCTGAGTCTGCCAATGACATTTGGAGATGTCATTATGCGACCTCTAGATGACCCGATGCCAGAGGCAAAAGTTCTTTCAGATATTTCCTGAGGAGAAGAGGAAATGTGGAGAATGAAACAGTATGTAGTGAATTCTTGTAATGTTTTCAATTTCATTTGGCCACCGTTATTTTCAAAATCTTCAATGCAGATGTGAAAGGCCGGGTAGGTATCAGGCCAAGTCAATAACGTCTTAATGTAAACATACAAGTCAATTTAACATTAACATTTCATACAAAGAAATTCTACCCAAAAGGTTTTCCTATACTGTCTGGTACACGGTGGAAAAAAGTTCCACTGTGCACTGTGACTGCAATATACTGCCAAAGAGCAGGCACGTGCACACATAGACATCAAAGGGGGCTTAAGCCCCTGCCCTTTTACCCGTCTGTAAAAAGTGCCCTCTCCAGACCATGAATGCAGTTTTTACTATGGTGAAAGAAATGCAAATGCCCTCTTTCCATGCCATACCTGAAGGCAGCATTCAAGAGAATTGCCTTGTCCAAATCTCCTGAACTTGAATGCAGCATCTCATGTTGAAAGAATTGCACTCTCCATGTGGAAATCCATGCTGTACGCCACATCACCAGTATTGACTTGATTGATTATGAGTTCAGTGTGGTATCAAGTACCGAAAATAGCCGACCTGTGACTCATTCGTGAGCTTGGAGGTCTGCTATTTTAAATATTTTCACCAAAAGGCCCTTTTAGAAATGTCAGCCCCTGCCTCTCTAACATTCTCTGCACGTCCCTGCCAAAGAGGGGTAGAATGGTTCAATCAGTCTGGATGTGAGCGGATGCATTGGATTGGGAACAGGTGCAAAGGATTGGGTGAACTGGCCCATGGGAACTGGAGCGCTGACCTAACTTTTCCACAGTACTGTAAGTACTTGACCCTTTAGTAGGCTACAGCATGAATTATATTCAGCTCAGCTCGCTCCCGGGCAGATTTTCAGAAAGTCATACACGTGCACAGACAGCCTCATTATGTCAAGGCCAGTGGTTGAGATGATGTTGTCGCGCTGTCGATATGTTAGTGTGTGAGAGTCCGGTAGATGTCACAGGCGTCGTAAAATGCCCATATGGAGACTATTCTGGTGCGCGGACAGTATTTTGATTGTACAACATATGGGTAACCTAATATAGACAACATTCATCTGCCACGTGGCCGATTACAAACATAAACATTATGGGTGGCTGATAGCTTCGTTTTTATTACCCCATATCTATCCGACAGTGAAATAATGATTTACATCAATAAACGGAGGAATATAATACCTACCTGGCCTATATCTGCATTAAACATTTTGAAAATAACGGTAGGCCAAATGAAATTGAATACATTACACAAATTCACAACATAATATTCATTCTCCACATTTTCTCTTGTCAGGAAATATCTGAAAGAACTTTTGCCTCTGACATCGGGTCATCTAGATGTCGCATAATGACATGTTCTATACGTTTTCGTCAGCTATTAGACATTGAGGCATTTGTAAATGAAAGCTGTCTTGGCCATATATGGAGCGTCCATTTATGGGCATTGCCAAATATGGCTCAACATTGTGACGTCACAACAGGTCAGCCGTAGACATTGGAGGCGTTAAGCTGCCATGGTCATTGAGTCAACAATGTGACGTCACAACAGGTCGGCTATAAAGACATTGAGGCGTTACCCACTCACTCACTAACTCACTCACTGTTGGACTGTATCTGCTGGGTTTCATAGCAAACTATAATATCCATAGCAAACCCACACACCTCACCTCGCCATGCCTAGCAAGAGGAAGAAGATGAAGCGCCTATATAGGAAGCTGCACATATGGAGGAGAGAACGCGAGGAAGAAGGTGCCAAGGGAGCCCCTAAGAGCAAGCTGTCGGTGCCAGAGAAGCTACCAGAGGTGGTCCCCATAGCTGTCCCCGTCGTGGAGGCGCCCGAAGCTCCGGAACCCGCTCTGGAGGTGCCTGCAGAAGCAGAGTCCGTTGTGGACGCACCCGCAGAAGCAGAGTCCGTTGTGGACGCACCTGCAGAAGCAGAGTCCGTTGTGGACGCACCTGCAGAAGCAGAGTCCGTTGTGGACGCACCCGCAGAAGCAGAGTCCGTTGTGGACGCACCCGCAGAAGCAGAGTCCGTTGTGGACGCACCTGCAGAAGCAGAGTCCGTTGTGGACGCACCTGCAGAAGCAGAGTCCGTTGTGGACGCACCTGCAGAAGCAGAGTCCGTTGTGGACGCACCTGCAGAAGCAGAGTCCGTTGTGGACGCACCTGCAGAAGAAGAGCCCATTGTGGACACTAATGGATACATTCTGTAAACAACAACACCTCGTTTCTTATGGAGCCTTTCTGTCGTGGAGTTTACATGTTCTCCCCGCGTCTCCTTGGGTAGATAGTAATAGTAGTAGTAAAAACATGCAGTTATCCTGGTCTCTATAATGCCTCCCCCTGGCCAGCTGTAGGTGCCTGATGGAGGGGAAAGGAACTGGTCCTTCCACGCGCTACGTCCAACCGGGGAAGCTCTCCCCGTCAGGTGAAAAGAAGCGGCTTGCTCACTACTCATGCACTGAAGGAAGCATGAGCTCAGTTCGGGGCCCTCCCCAGGCGAGGGAGAGAGAGCAGAGCCCAGGATTACAGGGGTGAAAAATGGGTCACAAAAATAGTGGGATAAAAATAAAATAAATTGTGATGAATACATATTTCTCTATCAGTGCCAGTGGCCACACAACTGGAAGTGTGCAAACAAAGTTTTACTCCATCAATTGGTCAAGCAGTGTCTGAGGTTAGCTGTACACAGGCACTCACACAGACAGGGTTGAAAGCATATAATACTGGCCTTTCGGCCAGGCAAAGATAACATAAATTAACAGTACTATTGAGGTATGCTATTAAAGGTGATACACCATGCATTTAAAAAGTATTTATGTCATATTGTTTATGTCCCATAAACGTTTTTCAAAAGGTTTGAGGCTAAATTACCACTCCTGAATAGAGAGCCTCTCTCATTTTTGAATGGCTCTCAGAGCATTTTCAGCTGCAGTACCACCTTTGGCCTGAAAAACAGAGAAAGATACAACGGTCAGAAATGGGACTTTGTGAGGATAGAAGGTGCTAGTGGGACCCCCAAAAAAGGTTTTAAAATAGGAAAAGTGACACACCAATTTCATGGTGTATCACCTTTAAGTTTTCTGTGCCATTACCCTCCTGGGATACTGTTATATTCTACCTGGTTTGAGCGATGGAATTAAAGTTTACTTTGATGTATGAAATTGAGGAGACGCTATCGCTGAATTTGAAGAATTATAATATGTCTTTTCTTCTTTTTTTCCCCTCCCAGTAATTAAGGACTAGAAGCTCGGCCGCCCGAACCTGGCCAACTCGGGAACGATGTAAATAGAGAACGAATGCCCCGCCCTTTAATGCAATCCCCATTATACCTGTTGTCATAGGACCCGTGTTGACCATCTGTTTGACTGTGTCCATGTATGCCCATATATGGAGATATCTGTCTGACTGCGTCCAAGTTATGCCCATACTGTATATGGTGATCTCTGTATCTGCCTGACAGTCGGCCGAGCGTCTAGTCGAGGACCGGCCTACTCGGGAACGATGTAAATACGGAATGAATGCCCCACCCTTTAATGCAAACTCCATTATACTTGTTGTCATAACCTGTTTTGACCATCTGTTTGCCTGTGTCCATTTATGCCCATATATGTAGATATCTGTATCTGTCTGCCTGCGTCCATTTATGCCCATATGGGGATCTCTGCAGACACAGTGCCGGTTCTGGAAAACACTAATGTCAGACATTAGCTCCGCATACGGAGATTCCGGACCTTTCGCGCTGGTTCCGGATAACCGCATATCAGGTCAGGTCGAGGCCGGGCACTGCACTCCCTGCTGCGGCGGGGAACGCGTGTGGCGAATTCTGTGTAATGCAAACCCCATTATACCTGTTGTCATAGGATCCATTTTGACCATCTGTTTGCCTGAGTCCATTTATGCCCATATATGGATATATCTGCTTCTGTCTGTCTGCGTCCATTTTATGCCCATATATGGAGATCTCTGCAGACAGTGCCGATTCCGGAAGACCCTGATGTCAGACAACAGCTCTGCATACAGAGAATCCAAACTTTTTGCGCTGGGTTCCGAAGAATCGCGTATCGGGTCGGGTCGAGGCAGGGCACTGCACTACCTGCTGCGGCAGGGAACACGCGCGCTGAATTTGAAGCTGGTGGGACGAACGGTTCTCAAGATATGCAGATTACATACATACATACATACATACATATATATATATATATATATATATACATACATACATACACACTCATAGATATTTTTTGTTGACTCATGTGGCGTATGTGATGTCAGAGCCTTTTATGAAGTGATGTCACAATGAGTCAGCGCTTGCTCTGGAACGGCCCGATGTCAGTCATCTCCGCATACGGAGATTCCAAACCTTTCGTGCCGGATCCGGAAAACTGTGTATCGGGTCGGGACCCACGCACGTAGCGCGTGGGTCCTTCCACGCGCTACGTCCAACCGGGGAAGCTCTCCCCGTCAGGTGAAAAGAAGCGGCTTGCTCACTAATGCACTGAAGGAAGCATGAGCTCAGTTCGGGGCCCTCCCCAGGCGAGGGAGAGAGAGCAGAGCCCAGGATTACAGGGGTGAAAAATGGGTCACAAAAATAGTGGGATAAAAATAAAATAAATTGTGATGAATACATATTTCTCTATCAGTGCCAGTGGCCACACAACTGGAAGTGTGCAAACAAAGTTTTACTCCATCAATTGGTCAAGCAGTGTCTGAGGTTAGCTGTACACAGGCACTCACACAGACAGGGTTGAAAGCATATAATACTGGCCTTTCGGCCAGGCAAAGATAACATAAATTAACAGTACTATTGAGGTATGCTATTAAAGGTGATACACCATGCATTTAAAAAGTATTTATGTCATATTGTTTATGTCCCATAAACGTTTTTCAAAAGGTTTGAGGCTAAATTACCACTCCTGAATAGAGAGCCTCTCTCATTTTTGAATGGCTCTCAGAGCATTTTCAGCTGCAGTACCACCTTTGGCCTGAAAAACAGAGAAAGATACAACGGTCAGAAATGGGACTTTGTGAGGATAGAAGGTGCTAGTGGGACCCCCAAAAAAGGTTTTAAAATAGGAAAAGTGACACACCAATTTCATGGTGTATCACCTTTAAGTTTTCTGTGCCATTACCCTCCTGGGATACTGTTATATTCTACCTGGTTTGAGCGATGGAATTAAAGTTTACTTTGATGTATGAAATTGAGGAGACGTTATCGCTGAATTTGAAGAATTATAATATGTCTTTTCTTCTTTTTTTCCCCTCCCAGTAATTAAGGACTACTAGAAGCTCGGCCGCCCGAACCTGGCCAACTCGGGAACGATGTAAATAGAGAATGAATGCCCCGCCCTTTAATGCAATCCCCATTATACCTGTTGTCATAGGACCCGTGTTGACCATCTGTTTGACTGTGTCCATGTATGCCCATATATGGAGATATCTGTCTGACTGCGTCCAAGTTATGCCCATATATGGTGATCTCTGTATCTGCCTGACAGTCGGCCGAGCGTCTAGTCGAGGACCGGCCTACTCGGGAACGATGTAAATACGGAATGAATGCCCCACCCTTTAATGCAAACTCCATTATACTTGTTGTCATAACCTGTTTTGACCATCTGTTTGCCTGTGTCCATTTATGCCCATATATGTAGATATCTGTATCTGTCTGCCTGTGTCCATTTATGCCCATATGGGGATCTCTGCAGACACAGTGCCGGTTCTGGAAAACACTAATGTCAGACATTAGCTCCGCATACGGAGATTCCGGACCTTTCGCGCTTGTTCCGGATAACCGCATATCAGGTCAGGTCGAGGCCGGGCAGTGCACTCCCTGCTGTGGCGGGGAACGCGTGTGGCGAATTCTGTGTAATGCAAACCCCATTATACCTGTTGTCATAGGATCCATTTTGACCATCTGTTTGCCTGAGTCCATTTATGCCCATATATGGATATATCTGCTTCTGTCTGTCTGCGTCCATTTTATGCCCATATATGGAGATCTCTGCAGACAGTGCCGATTCCGGAAGACCCTGATGTCAGACAACAGCTCTGCATACAGAGAATCCAAACTTTTTGCGCTGGGTTCCGAAAAATCGCGTATCGGGTCGGGTCGAGGCAGGGCACTGCACTACCTGCTGCGGCAGGGAACACGCGCGCTGAATTTGAAGCTGGTGGGACGAACGGTTCTCAAGATACGCAGATTACATACATACATACATACATATATATATATATATATATATATATATATATACCTACATACATACACACTCATAGATATTTTTTGTTGACTCATGTGGCGTATGTGATGTCAGAGCCTTTTATGAAGTGATGTCACAATGAGTCAGCGCTTGCTCTGGAACGGCCCGATGTCAGTCATCTCCGCATACGGAGATTCCAAACCTTTCGTGCCGGATCCGGAAAACTGTGTATCGGGTCGGGTCGAGGCCTAGCTAAGAACGTAGGCAAAGGTCTGAGCTATCTGCGTGCGAAATTTGGAGTCTGTAGCACCAACCATGTGCTGTCAGGGCTCTTTCATGCGATTCGGGCCAATTCGGATTCGCGTCCATTGACTTCAATTAGTAGTCAGGACTCCGCATATGGAGATTCTGAACCTTTCGCGTTGGTTCCCGAAAACCGCATATCGGGTCGGATCGAGGCATAGCTAAGAACGTATAAGGTCTGAGCTATCTGCGTGCGAAATTTGGAGTCTGTAGAACCAACCATGTGCTGTCAGGGCTCTTTCGTGCAATTCGGCCTCGGCTTCAATTAGTAGTCACGATATCAACTGGAAAACCAGAGACAACTGCTGGGAGCACGTACAATCGATAGAAAGAACACAGCAGCATACTCATAAAGGATCATACATAAGTAAATCAACTTAAATGCGTTTGCTGTGCTTAGGCCTACCTTTTCTTAAATAATAGGGCAATGAGAGTTTGACAAGCAGTTCTTTAGCAAGCTGCATGCATTGTTTAATGTTTACCATGCAGGCAGGGCGATAAATGTTCATAGGGCAATTCTGTCCCTTCATACAGAAAGCAGGGAGAGGTGACGGTGTTGCATGTGATCCCTTCTCAGGCCTTTCATTCTTCATTCTGCTGTCACAATAAATCCTCTGAACAATAAAATAAAATTTTCATCCATGCCTTGTACCAGGGGTCTTCAACAGGGGGTCCGGGACCCCTAAGGGGTCCTCAGAGTTACTACAAGGGGTCCTCCAAATCTTTGTGTGATAGATAGCGATATGGAATCTATGACAAAGGTTGTGGGGGTCCCTGCTTCATCTCTCACTCAACTAAGGGGTCCTTGGCCTGAAAACGTTGAAGACCCCTGCCTTATACCCTTTAGCCCTGAACTTCCTAGCCTAAAAAAATAGGGCCCATAGTGTCCAGCAAACAATATTGTTGCACTGCCTTACAAAATCCTGTTAATTTAACTCGGAATGCCCAAAAATGAATTGCTGTGTAGAAGTAAATCCTCTGCATTTGGTGTGAGAATTGAATTGAACATTCTGGTTCCAATGGAATAGCTTCCCGACTGAGTGTGAGTTTAGACCACAGCTAGAGATGCACTGAGCTTGTCTAGAGCCTTTGTAATTGAACAGTGAATAACCCAGCAGGAGGCACGCCATTCCTTGCCTCCAAGACACGCGGGCTAATCTACCAATTAGCCGCTTAAATGTGCTCATTCAAAAACAGAAAAAGCCAAACATTCCGGTAATGATCCAAAAAATAAATAAAGACAGTATTTCGTTGTTGTCGGGTGAAAACCTTGTATGTCCAAAACTGTTCGTTTTGCATTTATCATTCTAAAAATGATTTCAACTAGTGAAAACAGCCGATCTACAAGCACACAACGCCTCGCACCGCGAGGCGTTGTGTGCTTGTAGATCGGCTGTTTTCACTACTTTCATGCGACGGCCTTGTCTGATGAAGCAGGGCTTTACTTTGCGAAAGAACGTACACATTTGAAACTTGGAGATACAAGGTTTCCACCCGACAACGGCGATTTGTTCCTTTGAGCGAACTCTTGCCGATCAGGATGAGCGATAGCGTGCTGTGTGTTCGCCGTGTTTGTTTGAGATCGACATTGTGGAACACGGTCATGGTTGGTTGTGTGTTCTTTTACAGGGCATCGCTTGGCTCCTGTGGCGCGGAATATTATACTGGTGTCGTGTATTTGGGTCTCAGAATAAACAAAATATTTCTCCCGTTTCGCTCGGCATGTTGAAGCAATCAAACAGAGATGGGACGCACAGTTGTTTTCCCGCAGAATCTCCTAATGGCTGCTGTTATTTAGGCAGTTAGTTGTCACACACTATTTAGGCGTTTAGATGTCATTCGTATTCAGAGTGACTTACGTAACTTTTAGTGCCTTTTATTTTTGCAATCATCCAAACACGGTGTGCCATCAAAGACCCGCCATTCACCGTGCTTTATTTTGAAGAGCCCCGGAAGCCACGATCGTGTCCATGTTGTGGAAATCCACTAGATCCGGATGTAGATCAGGATGTTTACTTTCACACAGAGAAAAAAAGAAAGTCACCACAGCCGACCGTCGCGGCCCAGTGTCGCCGTGAAAAAAAGGCGTTTCTCGGAGATCGAAGTGTTTTTGGAGAAAAATTCCGAGATAAAGCCTTTTTCTTTGCCGTGCAATGAATAGGAGCCTATGGAGATTATACGCTGTATGTCTCCGTGAGTCCCAATGACCGCGCGCTAATGTTATATAAAACAAAATTACGGTTCTGGATCAGCACACTGCGGCTGGTTCTGAAATCCCGAACTATACAGTAGTTCTCAAGATGTACTTTTGCCCCCCTTTTTTGTGGATGCTGATTGCGGGAGCATAATAACATTCTGCTTTGGCAATACTTTCCACCAATGAGTGCACGCTGTACACTGCACAGGTTAATAAAGCCTGCAAATATGAACACACTGCGCAGGTTAATAAAGCCTTCATTAAAACTCTGTCAGACTAATGAGGACCTTCCGCAGCAGACAGAGCATCATTAAGGTCGCCCGAGAAGTAATAGTGGAACCATGTAGGTTAATGTCTGAGTCACGACTCGTGACAGTGAAATATTTTGATATTAGGTCAATTAAGTCAATTGTCAACAGTCCACTGTCTATCCACTATATGTACTGTGGGAAACACACAGAAATGCTGTCAAGCAGTCATGATTGTTATTATTATGATCGCTTTTCTAGCCGTACCATTAGTGACATAAATGTACCATAATGTCTAATGTTATTTTCTGTAAATATATTTATTGTACAAGGGGAAAGGGAGGGAGGGGGGCTGGTCTAGACCCCTGTTGTGGGCAGGGGTGTCACACCAAAATTCTGGGCCCTGGGTACAAGGATTCACTGCGGGCCCCCCGTGAATGTTCTTCATAGGGGGAGGGGGTTTAACCCATTTAGACTGCGAACGCATTGTTTTGTGCTTTAACTATTGAAAAATAGCAGATCTACAAGCTCACAGCGCGGCACCGAGTGCCGCGCTGCGAGCTTGTAGATCTGCTATTTTTGAAAAATAGTGAAAATTTGAGCAAGTCACAGACTCCCTCAAAATATTTAGTTCCAGGGACCCCCCAGAAGCAAAATTTGAGTTACAAATGGTCGCTTAAAAAAAAATATATACTGTACAGTATATTCAAAGATTTGCACACATTTTCACGACTTTTAAAAAATAGCAGATCTACAAGCTCGCAGCGCGGCACTCCGCGCTGTGAGCTTGTATGTCTGCTAATTTTTCAATAGCTAAAGTATAAAATAATTAAGGCCCCTCCACCTTGCCCCCCCCCCCCCCCCTCTTGTGACGCCCCTGCCTGTGAGACTCAGGTCAACTGGGTTTAAGTGGATAAAGCCAGCCATCCTTGCTCAATTATTTTGACATTTCAAGTTGAGTCAAATACATAACAGCTTCATTTAACAACATCAGAAACAGGGCATAACGGGGCAACAGTGGAGAACTGGAGATGAATACAGATCAAGATGCAAGAGGAAACAAACACATAAAACTATGTCTAAGATTATGCGGGCAGACATTTACGGGATGCCCGTAAATCCCAATAACAAATTTGATTGCCAGGGAAAAGGACAGATCGGCGGTTCCATTGTACGCCGTGGTCATTCTGAACATTGTTTGTCGCTGTCGATTCAAATCATGTCCCCCCCGACAAAAGTAATTCGGTCATAAATGGAGGGCAATGCAGCTTTTTTTTTTTTTTTGCATTTGGCAAATGCCAGATGGATCTTTGCCTGGCCTTATAGGTTTTACGACGCACCCCACAAGGAGCAAAGGCAGATGTGCAGTATTGAATATTTTTGTGTTTTATCGCTTTGTGTCATATCCCAAAATGAAAATCATTTCCAAGATGCGTATTGGCCATAAATCGCAGGAGCAGCCGCGGCCCGTTCTATTGGCTGCTTTGCGATATTGGCAATCGAGGAATCCAAGTTTATTCCGCTGTTGCACTTTTTTCTATGTCGCCGTGGACGGACAGCATCTGCCGAACGCCAAAGATCTAAAATGTAAATGTAGGGAATGAAGTAAAAAATAAAACTGTTCATTTCGAAACTTGAGTGAACTATCCCTCCGTAGTACTACATTTAACGCTGGCAATATAGGCGAGAATTCTCAAAAATGTAGTATAATGTGTGTCATTATACTAGTCATGCAGCTAAAATGCAGCAGATCTACAAAGCTGACTGCCTTGCAGCACGACATAGCCAAATGGTTCATGTTAGAGAAAACATTGTACTGTTTACTGACCACACACACACACACACACACACACACACACACACACACACACACACACACACACACACACACACACACACACACACACACGCATTAATGCACACACGCACAGAGAGTGAAAGAGAGAGACAGACAGACAGAATTGGAATTGGGAACAGCTGATGCTGATTGGGAACAAGCGATCATTGATGCTCTCAAAATGGATTAGATTGCATACATTTATTTGATAGTATTTAAACAATTCTGTGTGTATGGAGGGACTGGAACTCGTGCCTTCAGTATTTTCTAAAGAACTGGCTATGTCCCTATCTGGAGAGTAGACTTTACCATTACCGGGATGTGAGAATAAAGCGAGTAAATGACTACGTATGATTACGTAAGTGTATTTATCTGCTACAGTATACTCATCAATCCTTTATTTCTTCTAATTTAAGGTTAACTAGCCCTTACCCGTTCAAAGATATGAGCTCCAAAATGATGTGCAGTGTGTGGGTTATGGGATGTGCACTGTGCATACAGTATGAGGGATGGAAAGTAACTTTAACTGGTGCTTGCATGATAATATGTAGGAGCGTCAATGTAAGAAATACCCGTTTCGTTTAATGGCTCCCCCCCCCCGCCCGCCCGCCTGCCCACACTCCCCCCCCCCCCCCCCCCCTGTGTGTGTGTGTGTGTGTGTGTGTGTGTGTGTGTGTGTGTGTGTGTGTGTGTGTGTGTGTGTGTGTGTGTGTGGGTTTGTGTGTGATTGTGCATGGCCTGAACAACAGCGCCCCTCCCTTAACATGTGTGGTCACAAAAGGTACTGTAGGCTAAATAGATATAGATACACCATAAAAATGCTATTATACAGCATACGATTTGTGAAAGTGACAAACGGGCTTCACAGTTATGTCAGGTGTGTTCATATGCTGATGGTGATGCGATTTCAGATCAATTGCTCCAGCCACTGAGGAGAAACGCTGTTTCAGACAGACAGACACTCAGACAGACAGACATTCGCAAAATTATAGTATAGATATGTATTTTCAACTGAAACAGTGTCACGTAACACATTTTCCTCAACGGATAGATGTGTTTGTGGCGTGGCAAAAGAGTATAAATTAGCCATCATGCTTCCTGCCTAACCTCACATCATGTGGCAGAATTAAGCATAAATTATCGGGTGTATTTTATTTCTACAAGGTATTGACTGTTAGCCGAGCACCCTCCTCAGCCAAGGAGGCAATCAGAGGAAGCGCACCTGCTTTGCATTTCAACATAATTAACAATCACACAGTGCAGATTACACAGAAAATTGAATGACAGAAATCTGTTCAGGATTAGGCTACGCATTGGGGCTGTGAGGGTCGTGCAGTCGTGCGCGCATATCGCAATATATTACAGATGCTGACAGACAGAGTCAATATTATAGACTCTGCGACAATATACAGAGTGTAAACGGAGTAAACGGATGTCCCTAGGGCTTCAGAGCCTAGCATGAAGCCCTTGGTACTCTGTTTACACTATGTATATCAGGGACATGCTGGGCCCCTGATTCAGCCCGGGAAAAAGAGTTGGAGAGGCCCTCATTGCACGCTATAGAGAGAGATCTCTCTCTATAGCGCTGCTGCTGCTACTCAAAGATTTGCCATTTCAGATCATGACAAGTGACAAGCCAGTGGGCCAATTACATGAGTTCTATTTCGTTGTTGTCGCGTGGAAACCTTGTATATCCAAAACTGTTTGTTTTGTATTTATCATTTTAAAAATGATTTAAACTAGTGAAAACAGCCGATCTACAAGCACACAACGCCTCGCGGTGCTTGTAGATCTGCTGTTTTTACTACTTTTGTGCAACAGCCTTGTATGATGAAGCAGGGCTTTGCTTTGCGAAAAAATTAACAAATTTGAAACTTCGAGGTTTCTGCCCGACAGTGACGATTTACTTTGTTGGCCGCCCAGACACCCCAAAATGGAACGACGGACGACATTTTATTTTTAAGTTTTTCCTAATAGCCGGCCTGGACCGGCCGGGAATGAACCGGCCGTTCGGGAGTTGTCCCGCTTTTCCCAATGGCCAGCCACGTCCCTGATGTATATTGTCGCAGAATGTTGGCCCCAGAATGGTAATGCTATAGGGTATATGAGCATGTCGAATGTACACGTGTGGAATGCAAAGAATGTCAACATGAAAGCCGGCATTTCATGCCAAGAGCCAAGAGGCATGGAAGGAATGAAATATGACAAAGAAGGTAAGAGGGCAGGTGGAGGAGGTGTGAAGGGGTCATGAAAGGAGGAAAGCGAGGAAAACCTGCTCTAGAAAAAAAATCAAACAGTCCTTTACTTTGTAATTTAAGGGCAGCGGGCTGACTTTGGTGACCTTAGCCTCAGGCAACCCTGAGCACACATCCACCCCTGAGTTAAGGGGTCAACCCAAGGCCATCACCAGGGGGGGTTCGTAAAAAAGTCGGAGGCAATTGACCAGCCCTATGGGTCTTTTTTTGTGTGTGTCTGTGTGACGATCATTGCACCAGCAATGACTCATGCTTAACCCAACCAGAGTTTAACCACTTAAAGCAGGGGTCTTCAACGTTTTTCAGCCAAGGACCCCTAAGCTGACAGAGGGATGAAGAAGGGACCCCCACTATATAGTATACTGTATATAATTGTTTTGCTGATTAAACTTTTACATAGATTTCATAGATACTTTCACAGACTTGTTTGACAGCACTATCATGTATTACAGTATTTATGTTATTGTGTGTTTTCAGACATTTAACCACTTAAACCGTCAATACTTAGTTAAACTTGACCTTTCACTCTGTACTTAGTCTGCTCTTTTTCCCCCCCTACACCAAACCTCTTTGCCGAAAATAGACGATCTACAACTGCGAGGCGCTGTGAGCTTGTAGATCTGCTATTTTAGGCTAAAGTTCTCCTCCGAATAGGGATGCTAAGGTTAATGTAAAAAAGAAAGAAAAAGGTTTCCAATCACACAAAGATAAAAAAAAAAATACACACACACACACACACATGCACGTGCACACATAGACATCAAAGGGGGTAGTAACTCTGAGGACCCCCTGTTGAAGACCCCTGACTTAAAGGAATAGTTCATCCCCAAAATGACTTTTTTCAATCGATAACTCACCCCAATGCAGACTTGAATTAGTGGATATTTTTGTAGTTTTTGTCGCATTCATAAGCCAATAATTTGAGGACTTTGTGGGAACCAAGAGGGCGCTTTGTGTCTCTATAGGGAACCACTGCTCCGTTCTTGATCGTCTCTTTTTTTGCAAAGAAATTGCAGATCCACAAGCTTGTGTAGATCTACTATTTCCAGTGAATGTTCCCACCCCAGAATAACAGGGATACTGGGGTTAGAAACGTAGGAGGAAATATGCAATTCAGTTGATTTGTGTCTTTGTGGTTTTGCATTGTGTGGCTGTCTTTAATTCTATTCTACCAGACGCCTGACGCCTGAGGCTACACTTCTGGACCGCAACGCAATGTTTCTATGCTGTTGTGTTTGTGTTATGTTGCGTTGTGTTTGTTGTGATCTACCTTACGACTTGTCTCTGTGCTTGTAATGACCTCAAGCACCTTGTCAAAAAGCCCACACTGACTGACAGAGGTTTACTGAAGTTGTGACTGAGGCTGGCAAAGCGTCTGTCAGCGCAGAAACATTCCTCCCACACTAGAAGGTTTTTTTTTTCAACAACCGCTTCCATTACCACAGGGGTCTCCAACGTTTTCAGGCCAAGGAGGACCCCTTAGTTGAGAGAGAGATGAAGTCTGACGGCACAATCATTAGTGTATTTTGGATTAGTGTCAATGTGTTTTTTCAGACATTTAATACATACATACATATAATATAAAAAAGGAGAACAAAGTTCCTATGGTCCCGGACCCCTGTTGAAGACCTCTGCGCTACCACAAGGGACGGACGGACAGACAGAGACAGACAGACAGACAGACAGACAGACAGACAGACAGACAGACAGACAGACGGACAGACAGGTTCAGGAGTACCGGTTGTGGTGACAGAGTAGGTCCAGGGCTTCACCCTGTAATGAGAGTCCCCTGACAGGTACTTTGTGGCGGTGAATAACCTGTCTGTTTGACTAATTCAACAGCGACTTGGCCTGTAAAAGCAGCTGTCAGCCCAGGCAGCTCCATGTTTAGGGTGAATTACAAATATGTGTGAGGCGATAGATAAGAGAGCGGTAGTAGAAAGGTATGTTGTGCGTGTGTGTGCGCGCGCGCGCGCATGTGAGTGAGTGAGAGAGTGAGTGTGTGTAATGTGTGTGCACGCGCACGCACGCACGCGCACATGCGTGCGTTCCTTGAATCATGCACACACACAATAGGTATGAGTGTGTGAGGTCTGGACTGTGTGCTGTGTCTGTTTACGACTAATTGAGTCATTGTGTGTGTGCGTGCGTGCAGGGGCGTCACACCAAATTCTGGGCCCTGGGTACAAGGATTCACTGCGGGCCCCCCATGAATGTTAACTATTGAAAAATAGCAGATATACAAGCTCACAGCGCGGCACCGAGTGCCGCGCTGCGCGCTTGTAGATCTGCTATTTTTGAAAAATTGTGAAAATGTGTGCAAGAAACCCATGTTTCCATGTCAGTGATGCTCAAACGTTTTCATGTGAAGGACCCCCAAAATGATATGAATTTGGCCACAGACCCTCAGGGACCCCCCCCAGAAGCAAAATTTGAGTTACAAATGTTCGCTTAAAAGACACATATTCAAAGATTTGCACACATTTTCACGACTTTTCAAAAAATAGCAGATCTACAAGCTCGCAGCGCGGCACTCGGTGCCGCGCTGTGAGCTTGTATATCTGCTATTTTTCAATAGCTAAAGTTACTAGGGCCCCTCCACCTTGGGCCCTGGTAACTCAGTCCCACTTTCCTACCCCTTGTGACGCCCCTGCGTGCGTGCGCGCGTGCACCAATAGAGGAACAGGGTGAAACCGCCTCGGGCTTCGCTGAACGACTCTGGAAACCGTTTCCGAGGTCGCCGAGTCCACCGCCTGCCTGTTAACAAAGCGCAGATTTACAATGTGGAGATTTACTATATGAAGATATAGCGGGATTTATTGTGTTTGTAGAGGGCTCCGTTTGAAATATGTGCAAGGCCAGTGAGGATAGAAGCCCAAATGGAAGAGTTATGTCAAAGGCTTTTTTTATTTTATGGGGAAGAAGTCATGTGCGGGGAACACAGCACCTGAATGTATGTCTACGTTTACTGCACCAATGTCACCCGCAGACGGATTGTCTCTCTTTACCTTGTGAGTAAAGTGAACGCCGTTACGTTTTCAGTTAGGCTTAAAGATTACGAGGGATCAGGCACGTGCACACATAGACATCAAAGGGGGCTTGAGCCCCTGCCCTTTCATCGGGTACGCATCAATATGCCGACGGGCCGGTATGCCAACACTAAAACTAACCCTAACCCTAAACCTAACCTCAGTAACCGTGACGAGTAACTAACCTGCCGACGCTACTCGGAACAACAGACGGGCGGAACAATGAGCGGACCCCCCTTTCATCCACTTGTAAAAAGTGCCCTCTCCAGACCATGAATGCAGTTTTCACTATGGTGAAAGAAATTAAAACACCCTTTTTCCTTGCCGTACCCGAAGGCAGCATTCAAGAGAATTGCCTCGTCCAAACTCTCCTGAACTTGAATGCAGCGTCTTATGTTGAAAAAATTGCCCTCTCTGTGTAGAAGTCCATGCTGTTATGCCAGTATTATGAAGTCTGCTATTTTCGATATTTTCACCAAAATGCCCTTTTATAAATTTCAGCCCCTGCCTCTCTAACATTCTCTGCACGTCCCTGCAAGAGATCCTTGTTGACAGGGTTAGATTTGTCTTGTTAACCTCCTTAACCTTTTCAAAAAAACGTCAACAGATTCTCCCAAATAAGGACGTCGGGTTAAGAGGCATGGTCACGGACCCCTCCCCCCAGCTTGTTAATGAAGAAAGATCTTCGGTTTTACACACATTTGAAAAGGAACGACTTGACCGAATAGCAAAACTATAGCAACGTGAACCCAGCGTTGAGATGAGATACGTAATTAGCTTTGGCTAATCACCAGAAGGGGGGTTTATTATCACAGCAGAGCAAATTGGGTGGTTTTCAGGTTCGGTTATCAAACTGACTTTCACACACAATGTTTCATCATTTTAAGGGGAGATACTGTATCTCACCTGTACAAACTCCGAGAACAGATTAGCTCAACTCAAAGCAAGAAGACGGTGTGTATGTACAGTATGACAGTGATTGTGTGCATGGATGGTATGTACCGTATTCAAGTCTGCATGCACATAAAATATAATGTGTGTGTGTGTGTGTGTGTGTGTGTGCGTACACGTGCGTGTGCGCGTGTGCAGGGACGTGCAGAAATGTTAGAGAGGCAGGGGCTCACAATTCTAAAAGGGCATTTTGGAAAATAGACGACCTCCAAACTCACAACGCATCGCAGCGTGACGCGTTGTGAGCTTGGAGGTCTGATATTTTCGGTAAACATACAACAACACATAAGCATAATCAAGTCGATACTGGAGATGTGGCGTAACAGCATGGATTTATACACAGAGAGGGCATTTCTTTGAACATGAGATGTTGCATTCATGTTCAGGAGAGTTTGGACAAGGCAATTCTCTTGAATGCTGCCTTCAAAGAGGGCATTTGCATTTCTTTGTGTGTGTGTGTGTGTGTGTGTGTGTGTGTGTGTGTGTGTGTGTGTGTGTGTGTGTGTGTGTGTGTGTGTGTGTGTGTGTGTGTGTGTGTGTGTGTGTGCGCGCGTGTGCGTGTGTGTACAGTAAGCTTATACGGTAGGTATGCTGTATGTGTCCATATTCCTACCGTACAAGTGCTGTGCATACAGTACATGCACACGCACACGCGCACGTGCACACACACACACACACACACACACACACACACACACACACACACACACACACACACACACACACACACACACACACTGTACAGTAGTAGCTTTGCCTTATCGGCCTGCTGTGGGTGTGAGTGATAACAGCAATGCAAACATTACGAGGAGTCACTGAGGTTGCACAGCTGGAAGTGACCTTCCATGGACCGCGTGCTCACTGGAAAATGGCCGCCGGTGGTGTAGTGAAAGCACGTCAAGGTGGAGACCTGGGTGACCTGAAGTGATTCAACACAGCTGTGTGTGTGTGTGTGCGTGTGTGTGTGTGTGTGTGTGTGTGTGTGTGTGTGTGTGTGTGTGTGTGTGTGTGTGTGTGTGTGTGTGTGTGTGTGTGTGTGTGTGTGTGTGTGTGTCCAAGGGCGTCACAAGGGGGGGGGGAAAGTGGGACTGAGTTACTAGGGCCCAAGGTGGAGGGGCCTTAACTATTTTATACTTTAGCGATTGAAAAATAGCAGATATACAAGCTCACAGCGCGGCACCGAGTGCCGCGCTGCAAGCTTGTAGATCTGCTATTTTTGAAAAGTCGTGAAAATATGTGCAAATCTTTGAATGGGGGTCAAATCTGAGGGGGTCCCTGGAACTAAAGATGGGGGTCTGTGGCCAAATACATATCATTTTGGGGGTCCTTCACATGAAAAGGTTTGAGCACCACTGACATAGAAGGATTTGAAATATTCAAAGACTTGCACACATTTTCACTATTTTTCAGAAATAGCAGATCTACAAGCTCGCAGGCAGCGCGTCACTCCTTGCCACGCTGTGAGCTTGTATATCTGCTATTTTTCAGTAGTTAAAGCACAACATAATGCGTAATAATGCGTTCCCAGTCTAAATGGATTAAACCCCCTCCGCCTATGAAGACCATTCATGGGGGGCCCGCAGTGAATCCTTGTACCCAGGGCCCAGAATTTGGTGCGACACCCCTGTGTGTGTGTGTGTGTGTGTGTGTGTCCCTCCCCATGCCTTCTCCTCCCTAAAAAGTAAGCAAGTTGGATCAAGTCCAGGGACACCGCGCGTATACGTCATTCCCTGCTCTGAAGACGGAGAGAGGCATTTCTCCCAAATGAGGGCATCGCGTGAGGCATACTGAGCTCTCGCTGGTAGCTACAGTATATCGTCATTGTCGGATGGAAACCTCTTATCTCCAAGTTTCAAATGTGTACTTTCTTTCGCAAAGTAAAGCCCTGCTTCATCATACAAGCTAGGCCGTCGCACAAAAGTAGTGAAAACAGCAGATCTACAAGCACACAACGCCTCGCGGTGCGAGGCGTTGTGTGCTTGTAGATCGGCTGTTTTCACTAGTTTAAATCATTTTTAAAATGATAAATGCCAAATGAACGGTTTTGGACATACAAGGTTTTCACCCGACAACGACGATTATATGTAGGCCTCTGTTTAACCCATTTAAATCTTTGAATATATCATTTTCAATGCAAACTTTATTGCAACTCGAATCTTTGCTTCTGGGGGTCCCTGGAACAACATATTTTGAGATGGGCGGTCCGTGGCCAAATAAATACATGTAATTTTGGGGGTCCTTGACGTGACAAAGTTTGAGAACCACTGATTTAGAAGACGGATTTAGAAGACATTATAGAATCGGGTCAAAAGACTTGCACACATTTTCTAGATTTTTCAAAAAATAGCAGATCCACAAGCTCGCAGCGCGGCACTCGGTGCCGCGCTGTGAGCTTGTAGATCTGCTGTTTTTCAAAAGTTAAAGCATAAAATAATGGTTAAAGTGGTTAAAAAGTGGGTTAACCGTCTCGTGACAAGATCGCTGTTGCACGTCGTTATTACTTCACTTGATGAACCTCGTATTCACGTGGAAATGGGAGAAATGGAGGACATGATGTCATGTCAAATCAGAGGAACGTTCCACACAGAGACTGCATGAGCTCCTGGTTGGCAAGTAATAGTAATAATGAGGAACATGATGTCAAGTGAAAATCTGACCTAAAATGGATCCGCTTCAATCCATACACCATGTACTGTAGTATAATAGATCAGTGGTTTTCAACCTTTTTCATATCAAGGTCCGTTATTTATTCAGTATTTTTAGCCACGGACCACCATTTGATGAGATTTAGCCTCTCAAACCCAAAACCTTGAATATTTGTTTATCGTTGGATGGGATTCTGTCCACAATTCCATGCTGTATAGATGTGGTACCATAGGACTGATAACAGGTCAATCAAAATATACGTTCTTCTACATTCTGTCATTGTGTAGACTCCCTGTAAATGAAGTAGGCCTAATGCAGGTATTTAACAATAATGTAGCTCTTGAGAAATGTAAAATGATTATGGGTCCATTTGGTTTCATTTTTACACTCTCAAGAGTTAAAGATCTATAAGGGTCCATTTGGTTACCCATCATTTAGCTGGGGACCACCTGGAACCCCCTCAAGGACTACTGGTGGTCCCCGGACCACTGGTTGAAAACCACTGCAATAGATGAATACGTTGTCTTGGCATTGATCCATGGAGAGGAAAATCATACATATTTCTATGGCGATTTTCTTGTTTTATCCAAAGCGCTTTACAATGTCTGTCTGTTACACAAACCCATTTACACACCGACGGCGGATGCAACCTGGCAAGGCATCCTGCTTGTTGGTAGCAGTCAAACATCAGTGATATTGTTTTGGTAAAAAAAAAAAAAAATCATTACAATAGAGTGTTAGTTCAATAAAACGGGTCTCCCCTTCTCTCCAGCTCTTTAATAAATGGAAAATAAAATGTCAGATGTGTTGCCAATTTCAGCCAATCAGGAGAGAGTGCCCATTTATCAGCTTCGAATTTACAGTGTTCCAGTTCCAATTTGGTCGGCTCACTTCTTGGCCTCATCACTTTCACTTGTTTATCCTGTATCTTGCATGAGTTCCATCCCATGGTTGGATTAAACCGGAGAAACTCCTGTTACTGAACAAACACTCTGTATTGCCCTAACCCTAAGTCCCTATATGGGTGCTACTGGTTGCTGACGCTCAGTATCTAAGTTCAGACGTGTTATGTGTCCCAAGAACTGACGTCCAAACGTTCCAACAAAGTTCAACATAAATGTTATTTATTCTGCAGCCAAGTCCTATACTTCAGCTAATAAAATGATAAACATAAATGCATATATCACCAGCCTCAGTCACAAACACAGTCAAAGAACTGTTTGACTCTAACATCAACAACACCATGTTAAAAGAGCATGTTAAATGGACGGGTTTCTGGTCCACGTTACACTGATAAGAAATAGATGCGTGCGCAGGGTCCGTACCAAAATTAGCCAATGAAACCAGCGCTCCCCAAAACAACAGGTTTGGGGATTGGACGGAATTGATTACATGATACAGTCAGCTGTGCATTTAGTCTCAATGTTTGTAAAAAAGAAACCCGTCTATAGGTATGCATTTATGGTGTGACCATCCCCTTCAGTGACATCATCAATTATAAGCAACATATCTCAAATGGCTCACTCTATAGATTCTAATGTTTAGAATCAGATCAGCATATAGAGCCATTTGAACACTTATTTTATTTCAAATATCACTTACTGCTCCTTTAAAGGTACAGTTCACCCCCCATGGATACTTGAATTCATTATTTGTTGTTATTGTCACATTCCTAAGCCATTAACTTGATGACCCACAGTGGTTCCCTATGGAGACACAAAGAGCCTGAAATCCATGAATTCAAGTCTCCATAGGGCATACAGGGGCAACTGGCGGCCCGGGGGCCACATGCAGCCCCCACCTTCACGTAATGCGGCCCGCAGGTTAATACCGGAATACTGACATATTATTGATTTCAGCTCTTACAATTCTAAACAAGACCTGCTTTAATTCCGTCAGTCTAAATTAGTTAATGACTAGTATAGTAGTATTAAAATGTATTTTTTATGTACATACAGTTAACATGACTATATAACTAAATGTGTTTGAAATTAAATAAAAATGTTACATTTCAGGATTCCAATTAGAAAATAACAAAAAATAATTCAGGATTCCAATTCAAAAGAAGCAAAAATAGCCGATCTACAAGCTCAAAACGCATCGCAGCGCGATGGGTTTTGAGCTTGTAGATCTGCTATTTTTGCTTCTTTTGTATGAGTTACTAGAATGACAAAGTAGGACGTACAGTAGCAATATGCAATGTGGCCCTATGGAGTGAAGGCAGGGGCGGACTGGGCATCGTGCGTGCGTGCGTGTACCAACACCAAAAGGAATATTGACAAACAGTGAACGATACAGCTTGATCAATGTATTGACTGTATTGGCTGCTACAAAGAGGAGACGACTACACACCATTCATGTACACAGCCAAGATTCAGCCTATATAGAATAGAATAGAAATACTTCAATAATCCTTATTATATAGACATACTTTGGACTTAATGTTTGGGTAGACTATACTGTACATGTCACTCGTCAAACGTACAGTACAGTCAACATTCCTTAGTGCAGACATAACAATAACTGGTACGTCACATCATGTCAAACCGTGTTAAACATACAGTATGGACAGTATACTATACAGTAAATATCGTTGCTGTCGGGTGGAAACCTTATTATATCCATATTTCAACTTTTTACGTTGTTGTTTTCTTTGTGAATTAATGCTCTACTCCGTCATACTACACTGTCGCACAAAAGTATAGCAAAAATAGCCGATGAACAAGCTCTTAACGGGGGGGGGGGGGGGGGGAGTGGGACTGAGTTAGGGCCCAAGGTGGAGGGGCCTTAATTATTTTATACTTTAGCTAATGAAAAATAGCAGATATACATTCGTGCTTGTAGATCTGCTATTTTTTGCCAGACCCAGGGGGTCGGCCTACAAAAGGCTTTGTCGGTCTGTCGGTCTGTCGGTCTGTCGGTCGGTCGGTCGGTCCCTCTTTTCCTCAGTGTGCCTGTGTTTGCCTCTGACTGCTCATCTGCCCCTCCCTTCCCTTGCTCGGCTGATTGCCTTGAGTGCCGTCACCTGTACAGGACCAGATTGATCCACCCCCCCCCCCCCCCCCCCCCCCTTCCTTGCATTCTGATTTTCATTGCGGGTCTGGCAGAACCAGGTGACCTGGTCTAGTTTTTAATTGTGAATTGTAGATCTGCTATTTTTTTAAATTGTGAAAATGTGTGCAAATCTTTGAATATATGTATTTTTAAGAGAAAATGTGTAACTCAAATTTTGCTTCTGGGGGCGTCCCTGGAACAAAATATTTTGAGATGGGGGTTTTAAAAAAAAAATCTTAGAAGGATTTGAAATATTCAAAGACCTACAAGCTCAAGATCTACAAGCTCGCAGCGCGGCACTCGGTGCCGTGCTGTGAGCTTGTATATCTGCTATTTTTCAATAGTTAAAGCACCAACACGAACATTCATGGGAGGCCCGCAATGAATCCTTGTACCCAGGGCCCAGAATTTGGTGCGACACCCCTGATCACGAGTTTACTAGATATCATGAAATATTTGTAATTAAAACATTAAGCCCCCTCTCCCAGCCACCCTTCTTTCCCTCAGCACTGAAAACAGCTGCGCGCACAGTGTCTGTGCCGTAGGTGACCTTTCCATGGACACATTTCAAATTACACACGGTAAAAAATATAATAGATAATAATAATGATGATATGATATGATATGATATAATAGTGCTGCTCATGAAAATATTTCCAGCCTTTTCCTGCCAAGAATGATTCCTATAGGACACAGCTAAGACCTCAGTGGTAGCGCAAATCTCCGCCAGGGAGAGAAAAACTACTCTCTCTCTCTCTCTCTCTCTCTCTCTCTCTCTGTGTGCACGTGTTTATGTTTGTGTCCATCAGTAGTAAAGTTCTCAACGGCCCTGAAAATTAAGGCCCGGCCCTCACTGGGCCCTAACTGGGCTGGCCTGAGGCCCAGTAGTTAGCATTATTATCAGTAGTTAGCATACATTTTAGGCCCTACCTGGCCCGAAAACGTTGGGTCGGGTCGGGTATGGTCGGGTCGGGTCCATCACAGAGTAATAATACAAATATATATTGTTATCTTTTTTCATTGAACCCGAGGCCCTACCTGGCCCGACTAATTAGCATACATTTTAGGCCCTACCCTACCCTAAATGTCGGTCGGGTTCGGTTATGGTCGGGTTCAGGCAGAATTTGAGAACTCTAATCAGTAGGTGCTGTGTGAGACAGGCATGCTAGCACTGCAGTCATTTCAAATAGGGCAAATTGTAAAACATAGCCAACGACCATGAATGCTGAAACCTTTGTTTTTGACCACTGCAGTGGTGCCAGTCCACAGACTGTCACGATTGGTTGGTTTTGATCCATAGCCTGTCGGAATGATATTCTCTGGAGGGACGTTTGCTCTATGATTATAAATGAATAAATGAGAAATAAATAATTACATTTAGTTGTTATTGATGGATTCAAAAAATGTTGCCAGTGTGCACAACAAATATGAAGCCTAGTACTTCAAGATCACACGCACGCACGCACACACACACACACACACACACACACACACACACACACACACACACACACACACACACACACACACACACACACACAGCGAATGCAAGATCTCCGCCCGGCGGAGACAATTACCTCAGTGTAGAGGCTTGCCTTCCACACGTGAGACCTTTTGACCCAAATGGAATTCATAAGAAATCCAGTAGGATTTACTCTCCCTAAGTCTGCTTACCTGGGAAGATAACGCTTATCTAACTGTTCTGCTTAACATGCATGCACACACATACATGCACATGCGGACAGTGCACACACACAGACACACACACGCATACAGTAAGTGTCCATACTCTGCACACACACGCACATGCACACACGCGCACGTGCACGCACGCACACATGCACACACACCTACACACATTTCTTTCCAAGGCAAGAGAATTGTGATTAGGTTGCATACTAGGCAGCCACACACAGGACCCAAGGGGGACATGAATTTTAAAAGACGGTGCAGTGCTGATACCTGGTACACACACACATGCACCGCCGGCCTGCAGAGACCCTGATATGCCCTGCAAGCCACAGATTGAACTCCGACGGATAGGCAGCACGGACAGCCAATGAACAGCAAACAGTAAAGTGGAGTGGAGTAAAAGTAGAATATTTGGATCTGAGGTGTAGTGGAGTAAAAGTACAAATATTGGAAATGGGAAATACTCAAGTACAGTAAGTACAGTACTCTACAGTAAATCTACTTAGTTACTTTGATGAGACTGGGACCTGTCAGGCCAGGAACATGACACAAGAGACAGAGACGTATGCTGACCAGATGTATGGAGAAAGAGATGTACAGAGAGAGAGAGAGAGAGAGGGAGAGGGAGAGGGAGAGAGAGAGGGAGAGAGAGAGACAACAGCAGTGGTGTAAAGTAACTAAGTACAATATTTACTGTACTTAAGTACAATTTTGAGGTATTTGTACTTTACTTGAGTATTTCAAGTGCGTGCATTTCTTATGAATTCCATTTGAGTATTTACTTTACTTGAGTGTTTATTATTATTATATTTCCAATTTCCAATACTTTTACTTCTACTACACTATACATCTCAGATCCAAACATTGTACTTTTACTTCATAACTTTTGGTACTTTAAGTACATTTTGATGCCAATACTTTTGTACTTTTTCCTCAAGTATATTTTGAATTCCGGACTTTTACATGTAAGGGTGCCCTCACACCAAAATACCTATGAGAGTGGAATCCGCGTTCCGCCAATGCATTTCAATGAGAGTGAAGCGGTTTCATGCCAGCAGAGGATTTCTGCAAAAAACGCTCCCTTCTCATTGAAATGCATTGGAGGAATGCGGATTCCACTCTCATAGGTATTTTGGTCTGAGGGCACCCTAACAGACTATTTCTACATCGCAGTATTGATACTTTTACTTAAGTATAAAATGTGAGTACTTTTTCCACCACTGATTAACAGCCATTCAAGCGTGCACTGTATGTGTTTGCAGAAGTGAGGTGGAGAGAGATGGAGGGAGAGAGAGAGAGAGAGAGAGAGAGAGAGAGAGAGAGAGAGAGAGAGAGAGAGAGAGAGAGAGAGCAGAGTGACTGAGTGATAGATGCTTAACGCATGCATGAACTGACACTTGAGTGTGTATGGGCGTGCATTGTATACGCATCACTTGCCGTTCAAGGGTTGCGGTTGTGTAAGAGGGGGACAGAAAGAGGACTGATAGTGCATGTGCTGTCATTCATGTGTGTGTGAGAGACAGGGATGTGCAGAGAATGTTAGGGAGGCAGGGGCTGACATTTCTAAAAGGGCCTTTTGGTCAAAAATATTGGAGATAGCAGATCTCCAAGCTCACAACTCGTCGGCTATTGTCAGTGTTTGATACCACACTGAACTATAGCAGAATCAAGTCAATACTTGAGATGTGGCATAACAGCATGTATTTCTACACAGAGAGGGCAATTCTTTCAACATAAGATGTTGCATTCAAGTTCAGGAGAGTTTGGATAAGGCAATTCTCTTGAATGCTGCCTTCGTGTCATGTTGGTATTTGCTTTTCTTTCACCATAGTAAAAACTGCATTCATGGTCTAGAGTGGGCACTTTTTACAGATGGATAAAAGGGCAGGTGTCTATGTGTTCACATGTCTGTTGAGAGACTGCAGAGATGGAGAAAGTGAGAGTGAAGAAGCAACAGAGACAGAGAGGGAGAGAAGCAAGAGAGGTCAACGCTCCGAAAGAAAGCGAAAGATTGGTGGGACGCGGAGAAACACAATAATTTAGGGCCGCTTCCTGCGATGATTGACTTCATATGTTATCCTGTCATTCCATGAGAGAGAGAGGGGGGGGGGGGGGGTGTGTGTGGGGGGGGGGGGGGCAGGATGGAGTGAGAAGAATTAAGGCAAGGGTCACCAGAGAGGAGGAAGGAGGTGAGACTTTATGAGAGGAGAGGAGAGGAGAGGAGAGGAGAGGAGAGGAGAGGAGAGGAGAGGAGAGGAGAGGAGAGGAGAGGAGTATAATCCTTTTTTTTCCCCTCTCAAAATCTTTGCCACCCAGTGTCCATGGTCTAATGTAATCCTGGGTGCTATACACTCCCTCTATCAACCTGGCGAGAGCATGAGGAGTCCAAGCCGATTTTTCTCACCTGACAGGGCGGAGTTTCCCCAGTAGGACGTAGCGTGTGGAAGGAACACGTTATTCCAACCATGAGTTCCTTTCCCCTCCATCAGGCGCCCGGCTGGCCAGGGGGAGGCAGTATAGAGACCAGGATTAATGCATGTTTTTTGAATAAGAACATGAGCCCATGCTCTGCAGAAAGACTGCAAAAGCAATATCTTTATAGTTATCGCTGTATTATTATAGTGATAGTGTGTGAAAAACATTTTCCAAAACATATTATGGGTCATGATCCACTTTGGACCTGTTTTTCATGTATTTGGTACACAGTATCTAAAGCTATGGTTTTCTGTCTGGGCTTTGTAACATAAAGACATCTTTATTTCAGGCGTGGTCATGCAGCCGTCCTCCGTAAGTATACATTTCCCATCAGAACAGTAGTTTTTGTTTTGACGTCCATGATAAAAGACCCCTTTCAATTTCTGTTCATATCAAAACTATTTTCCATCAATAGCATGCAGTTTTGTTTTGAGAGATCTGCCGTTCCCAACTTTACTCTGCACGCAATAACTCCCTCGAAGTTTCAAGTCGATTGTCCAGATGGTTCTCGAGATCGTGGTCACAAGCAGTACGCAGAGATCGCAGAGATCTTGCACATTTTTAATGGGATGTTTTTTGTTGCATGTCCTTCTTGGCATTGAACATCTGGGACTCTACCTCAACACATTCTCAAGGTTTGATTCACAGACTGATTGAACTGTGTTTTAAAGACAGTACATTCTGTGCTACTTTGGTGGCCAGCAGACTCTCTCCATTCCATCTGTCTTCAGTCTTCTTACAGCTCTGGTACCAAGAGACCCAGCTCGACCCAGAAGCAACCCACCCTGACTGGGTCATCTAAGACTTTATTCTTTTCCCCTTTTCTCCATCAGCCAGGGACGTGCAGAAAATGTTAGAGAGGCAGAATTTACAAAAGGGCCTTTTGGTGAAATAGCAGACCTCCAAGCTCACGACGCATTGCGTTGTGACGCGTTGTGAGCTTGGAGGTCTGCTATTTTCGGTGTGTGAAACCACACTGAACTAAGCATAACCAAGTCAATTACTGGAGATGTGGCGTAATGGCATGGATTTCTACCCAGAGAGGGCAATTCTTTCAACATAAGATGCTGCATTCAAGTTCAGGAGAGTTTTGACAAGGCAATTATATTGAATGCTGCCTTCAGGTATGGCATGGAAAGAGGACATTTGCATTTCCTTCACCATAGTAAAGATTGCATTTATGGTCTGGTTAGGGCAGTTTTTACAGACAGATAAAAGGGCAGGGGCTCAAGCCCCCTTTGATGTCTATGTGTGTACGTGCCTGCCAGCAGCATTTAGAGGCTCTCCTCGATTTGCCTCTCATCTACTGACAACTTCTCTTCTCTTCTCTTCTCTTCTCTTCTCTTCTCTTCTCTTCTCTTCTCTTCTCTTCTCTTCTCTTCTCTTCTCTTCTCTCTCTTCTCTTCATCCAGTAAGTATGATTTACATGCTTGCATACGTGAGCCGTGGGAGAGCAGACGACTCCTGACGCCAGCACTCAACGTAAAGCAGCTGTTCCCCTCACTCTCTCTCACCCCCCCACCAATCATCAACCTCCTCAGAGAGAGCTGGGGAATGAGTGAGGGGGTGGAGGAGAGAGAGAGAGAGAGAGAGAGAGAGAGAGAGAGAGAGAGAGAGAGAGAGAGATGGGAAAGGGGGTGTTAGGAGAAGTCAGGAAACCATATGGACCACAATGGAAATAAGTTATTCAACTTTATTGTGTTTTATCCTCAGTTGTTATTTATTTAACCAACATGTTGTGTGATTTGTGGGTTGTACGCAGCCCAAATAAACTGAAACATGATCCTAGTGAAGGAGGATATAGGGACACGAACAAGTGAGAGAGAGAAAGAGAGACAGACAGACAGACAGACAGACAGAGAGCGAGATGGATGAATGAATGGAAAAGAGAAGAGAGCAATGCGGTATAAAACAGAATCACAGACGCAGATAGAGGTACAGATACAGACAGACAGACAGACAGACAGACACACAGACAGACAGACAGACAGACAGACAGACAGACAGACAGACAGATGAAGGGTGGTGTACAGTGCCTATGAAGATGAAGACGGGTGTACTCAGGCACGTGCACACATACTGTAGACATGAAAGGGGGCTTGAGTCCCTGCCCTTTTATCCATCTGTAAAAAGTGCCTTCTCCAGACCATGAATGCATTTTTTACTTTGGTTAAAGAAATGTAAATTCCATGCCATACCTGAAGGCAGCATTCAAGAGAATTGCCTTGTCCAAACTGTCCTGAACTTGAATCTAGCATCTTATGTTGAAAAGATTGCCCTCTCTGTGTAGAAATCCATGCCGTTACGCCACATCTCCAGAATTAACTTGATTATGCTTAGTTTAGTGTGGCATCACACAACGAAAATAGCCGACCTCCAAGCTCACACCGCGTCGCGCTGCGACACGTTGTGAGCTTGGAGGTCTGCTATTTTCGATACAGTATTTTCACCAAAAGGCCCTTTTCGAAATTTCAGCCCCTGCCTCTAACGTCCTCAGCACCTGGGCCCCTGGGTGTACTACAGAGTTACTCTGTGGGTCTCTTGCGTAACAGTTCCAGCCAGTAAGGAGAGCGGGCCCCTGTGAGTAAATCATATTGCCACCTCCAAAGAGCTCACACTAAACCATAAACAGTATGGAATGTATCTCCCATAAACCTCAGCCATCATCATGTTAATTCAACTCTGAGAGAATACAAATGGAAAATGGACCCATAAAGGATCACTTTGATTCGATGTCTACTCACTTAAAAAAATATATATCTATACTATAATTTTGCGAATGTCTGTCTGAGTGAGTGAGTGAGTGAGTGAGTGAGTGAGTGAGTGAGTGAGTGAGTGAGTGAGTGTCTGTCTGTCTGTCTGTCTGTCTGTCTGTCTGTCTGTCTGTCTGTCTGTCTGTCTGTCTGTCTGTCTGTCTGTCTGTCTGTCTGTCTGTCTGTCTGTCTGTCTGTCTGTCTGTCTGTCTGTCTGTCTGTCTGTCTGTCTGTCTCAGCGTTTCTCCTCGGTGGCTGGAGCAATTGATCTGAAATCGCATCACCATCAGCATATGAACACACCTGACATAACTGTGAAGCCCGTTTGTCACTTTCACAAATCGTATGCTGTATATTAGCATTTTTATGGTGTATCTATATCTATTTAGCCTACAGTACCTTTTGTGACCACACATGTTAAGGGAGGGGCGCTGTTGTTCAGGCCATGCACAATCACACACAAACCCACACACACACACACAAACACACACACACGGGGGGGGGTTCTGGCCCTATTACAGATGTTGTCCAAAAATCATGCAGATCGGTACACAGTATCTCTGTAGCCGTTAAATGGAACGGGTATTTCTTACATTGATGCTCCTACATATTAGCATGCAAGCACCAGTTAAAGTTACTTTCCATCCCTCATATACTGTGTGCACAGTGCACATCCCATAACCCACACACTGCACATCATTTCGGAGCTCATATCTTTGAACGGGTAAGAGCTAGTATCTCAAATTCTCGAACAAAGTTAAATGAACACTCGTTACTACTTTATTATTTTCTCCTATTTTCCAGCAGCATTTAGACTTAGAGGCTCTCCTCGATTTGCCTCTCATCTACTGACAACTTTTCTTCCTCTCCTCTCTTCTTCAATGTTTTATGTTTTTATTTTTCTCTGCTTTATTGTAATCATGTGTACCGTTATTTTTTCTGTTAAAGGACAACTTTGTTTTTTTACAACAAGGGTTCATATTTTAGATTGTAATTAGAGAAAAGAAAAAGTGAGTGTCAAAATGTTTTCATTTGCTTCGTTCTATTGTTTTATCACGTTTACCGTGCTACAATGTGGGGCATGCGTACGCATGGGGGCATGCGTAAAAGTGGCTAAATAATGTATTTTTAGACACAATAAGCCAGCAGTTTCTTTATTGCTATTTACAGTAACACTTCTAGCCCCCATAAGTCACATCCAACCATGAAAGGTTGCGTTGTATCTTGGGAATGGGCTTATTCTGTGTAAAATGACAATTTAGCCACTTGTATGCATGCCCCCAAGCATGCCCCCAACCAAATAAGAATCTCTAAAACAATAGAAAGAAGTAAATGAAATCAATTTAACACTCATCTTTTATATTCTTTAATTACAATCTAAAATATGAACCCTTGTTGTAAAAAACTAAAGTTGTCCTTTAAGCACTTGTGCTTCATTTTCTCCTCTGTAAAGTGCTTTGAGCTGCATTTCATGTCATGAAAGGTGCTATACAAATAACGTTTTATTATTATTATTTATTATTACCCGTATGTTAAACTGAGCCAACAGACTATACTTGAACAGTCATCTTAACCACTTAAGCCTGTACACTTTCCCATAATGACAAACTCACGTTGTCAGTTTGTATATCTGCTTGTATATCTGCTATTTATTTAAAACTTTGAATTTGAGATATTTTTGTTTTAATCTGAAAAATCGTAAATTAAATGTTGACCAAAACAGGGACACAGGTGTATGTGGTTAACATATATATTTTAATTGAATTGTTAAATTACACAAGAGCTGTTGTGTGGCTGAGGCTGAAAGCATCATCATCATCGGGGACATTCACCACCCCAGCCATGGTCTGTTCAAACCGCTGCTGCGTCCACGGCCAGGCAAACCATACAGGAGCTTCATGAGCAACAACAAGCAGACTTTTTGAAGAGTTTTCATCTCGCAGTAATTAGGCTGAATAAGAGCTAAGCCTGACTGAACTGAGTTTTAAAGGGACTCCCTTTTATATACATTCATGACTCTTATTTATTATGCACTTTAATCACATAGGAGGCATTCCTTTCATTTATTATGTAGATTAGTTGTATATTATGCACTCTATGCCCCCCCACCCCTTTTATGATATGACTCACTATCTGTCTTTTAACAGCAATGATGGGCCCGGGCAATTATGAATTTCACCCTACTTACTTGTAATGTGATGTGACATTAAAGATCGATTCTCGATTCTTAAGCCTGATTTATACTTAGGCGTCTTGCAACGAAAATAGCAGTCCTATAAGCTCACATTGCGCCTTGCATTGTTGCCTTGGCCTCTTCTCTTTTTCGCAAATCAATTTTGGCATCCATTTGTACCAAAGAGCATTGTACAAAAAGGGGACGTTTACTCTAACAGACACCCTCCTTTGTCTTTTTTTCCCCTTCAGAATGTTGATGTCCTCACAAGTATAGTAATACAAATGTATGTGCATGTGTGTTGTGGGTCGTATTTGGTCGGGTCCAACAAATCCCTAAAGAGGCACGTGCACACATAGACATCAAAGGGGGCCTGCCCTTTTATCCGTCTGTAAAAAGTGCCCTCTCCAGACCATGAATGCAGTTTTTACTATGGTGAAAGAAATGCTAAATGCACCTCTTTCCATGCCATACCTGAAGGCAGCATTCAAGAGAACTGCCTTGTCCAAACTCTCCTGAACTTGAATGCAGCATCTTATGTTGAAAGAATTGCGCTCTCTGTGTAGAAATCCATGCCGTACGCCACAACTCCAGTATTGACTTGATTATGCTTACTTCAGCACCGAAAATAGCAGAGGTCTTGGAAGTCTGCTATTTTCGATATTTTCACCAAAAGGCCCTTAGAAATGTCAGCCCCTGCCTCTCTAATAACATTCTCTGCATGTCCCTGACAAACGTATGTGCATGTTTGTGCGTGTGTGTGTGTTGTGGTGGGTCGTGTTTTGCGAGGTCCAACGAATCCCTACAGACTCTTAAGTAGGAAACTATGTAGCGCGCTCCCTGTTTTCCCAGTCGGCCGGAGGATAATCGATGGGAGGACACTGCATTATCGCATTTATCGGAGATGTACAAAATGACTGGACACGCACATGCCTCATTTCCTCCGTGATTACATCTGAGCCACCACCCCAACAATGATGCTTTCATTAGCTTATTCTCTGCTGTGTTACATTCTGTTCGATCCCTTCTCTCCTCTCCTCCCTTTTCTTCTCCTTTATCCTCTCCTCTCCTCTCCTCTCATTAGGTGGACCAAAGTGGGCGGTAGCAGCACAAGCTCTGTAACTCCTGAAAGGAACATCTGATCATGGTCTGACCAAAGCACGGAAACCCTGAAAAAGGTCACCTGGGTAGAAAATCAACTTGAGAATCAACAAGCTGCTGTTGGAGAGCTTCAACATCTTACAATAAATGCGAGAAATCTCTGTGAGTATGTGCGCCACGTATGTCGAGAACCGGCGCGAAAGGTTCGGGATCTCCGTATGCGTAGCTGACGTCAGGCTGATATCACGCTGTTCCGGAACCCGCACAAACGCCGACTCATTCTGTCATCACTTCTGCTGACTCATTCTGACATCAGTCCTGTGCAAATAGACGTTTCTTCCACACTTTCACTTTGCACTCTAACGGGGATAGCGTTAATAATTATTAGTTATTCTCAAATTTAAAACTCATTTACTGCCCCAACCAGAGGAAAAGGCGTTGGTCCAGGCTGCTCCGCCTGATAAACCTGAGAATTTAATTTGATTTAATTTATAAAAACAATCCAAATTCGGATCGCCGCTCCATGGTTACTAAGTCCTGGGTTCGATTCCCGTTGGGGATGCTGTGGCGCTGCATGGGGGCGTGTTCTCTCCTCTGCTTCATCAGCACCCATACCATAGCCTAGGTGGGGTTGGCAAAAGAACCTTTCTCTTTGGAGTTTGCATGTTCTCCCCATGTCCTCTATAGATATATATATATATCTATATATATATATACCCTATAGGGTAGGTACCTTCACAAAAAACATAATCCGTAATCCTTGTTGTTGTTTTTTTCCACCAACATGTTAGAGCTGCATGCCATACCGTAAATCATTTTATCACAGGTCAGAGTACTATTGAATTGACCACCAGGCTTATTATTTACTTTTCTTTTTTCATATTTTCAATGAATTCAGATTCTTTTTTTTTTTTTTTACAGAAGCATGTCCCTCAGCCACCCGCCACGGTATTAGTTCACTTTACAGACTATATATATACCTGACGCTATCACACACACATATCTGAATCTGCCTCAGACTCGGATATCGCTCTTCAGATGCCGACCCCACTTGTTGTAAAGAGGAGATTGTCCCGATTGCATCGATCCGACCCTATGTTTAGAGTCTAATGGTGTACAATATATTTATCCTTATCTGTGGGCCGGTGGAGGGACTGGAGAATGCATCGTCTCGTGGGATCTGCTCCTCGTGACACAGGGTGTGTTTTTCTTATTGGTTGTTTTGCATTGAATGTCTGTGATTAGGGGTGTAACGATACATTTTAACAGCGATACGATACACATCACGATACATGATTAACCATGCATGCGATGATATAGGTTCATTCATGGCGATACGATACGATTCGATTCAATGATTTAAAATCGATATAATAACTATTTAGCAAAGAAATTAAATCTGTGTAAAACGTGTACAAAAATCTATTCAAGTTCAAGTTCAAGTCAGTTTATTGTCTGTTTACACAGAAATTTGTTGTAATGTGCATACAGTGCCTACTAAAAACAAATACACCACAATAAAAACACAGACACATACAGACTACCAAACAACACAAGGCCAGCAATAAAACAAATCCACCTGGAAATTGTCCAATTCCAAAATTCTAAAAGTTCATTCACCTATCATATAAATATAAAGATTTCTTGGTCCTTTGCAACTTGCACCGCACAGCTCTGAGCCGCCTCCCCGATGGGAGAAGCTCAAACTCCTCGTGGAGGGGGTGAGAGGGACTGTCCGCCATTTTTTGGGCCAGACGCACTACTGCAGCATTCTGGCTTTCAAGGAAGCCTTGATTAATGGGCCGACCGATGATTTTCGAGGCCATTTTGATCAGTCCAACCACTCTGTTTTTAACTTGTACCGTTAGACTGTTGTACCACACAGTGCCGCAGTATTGGATGATACTCTGTATGGTGGAACGGTAGAAGAGGTGTAGTATTTCCGGGCTAGCCCCGTGGGCCCTCAGTCTCCTCAAAAAGTACATGCGTTGCTGCACTTTGGCATTCCATTATTATGGAAGTAAACGCTGTGATTATCTTGCAAATACATGGACATTATATTTCAACACATACGGACAAACAAACCCACCTTGACATGAACACAGAGATTACACACATTTATCGATAGACTATGAGTAGCTATATGGAATGAAAAGGTAATTGGACCCCTCTTTTTCATTTTCCCTCTTAAAATTGATAAATACAAGGCACAGATACACAGTGGATCATTGCAAATTAAAATAGACTTTTCGATTCAGTTACTATATCGTTACACCCCGAGGCCCGAGCTGTGATGTTTCTATCCTGGAACTTAGCTTAATTTTTTGTTTTTTCTCCCCTGTCTTCATTCTTCAGGGTTCAACACAATCGTGTGATTGTTGTTGAACTGGGTGATTTCCAGTGAATTCCAAATCTCCGCCGCCGTGAGAATCTCAAGAGGAAGGTGGGATTTGCATACAATTGGGAAAGAAATAATGTGCACCCACGGATAAACACACAAACACACGCTAACATACACACAACATGCATGCATAAAAACATGCATACAGATATTTTCACGCTGAAACAAACAAACACATGCACGGATTGCGCGCGCGCACACACACACACACACACACACACACACACACACACACACACACACACACACACACACACACACACACACACACACACACACACACACACACACACAATGCCAGATTACCATCCTACGTATGGGGATTAAGGAGTGCCTGTCCTGTCTACAAGGCTTTAGACAGCAGGAATAACCTAATCACTCCTCAAACATGTTGGGTTCATCTCAATGGAGATGTCAACTCAGCACTGTGCGGTCGGACCGCCTCAGTCACACCAGAAAGAACCTCCTAATCTTATCTTAACCAACCCTAACATTTCGCCCAAAAAATAGCCAATCTACAAGCTCACAGTGCTATATATCCGCTGATTGTTCGCCCCTGAATAGGGACACTATAGGGTTCGAGCGGTTAAACTCAATTCGTAATTCCTATGGAATGTATGAAATGCACATGCTAATACAAACGTTTAGATATTAACTTTAGCACAAGCATGACGGTGTGAGGGCGGTAGCCCCCGTTGCCCGCCTCTCCTTGGAGTGGAGTTGAATAACCCACTTGCAATATCCTCACGGCTTGGGATTGAATGCTTCCATTTCTATTGATGATGAGCACCTTATCGATCCTGCTCATTGATCCGGGCTTTTATCGAGCCCACCATTGAGTTTGTTAATATTTTGTGGAAAGACATGAGACAAATCTTTTTTTATTGACCAGTTAGTGAATGGGTGAGTGACTGACTGACTGTGAGTTTTGTGGCTGACCACTGTCTAAGATTAAATGAAGATGACGAAAGTTAAAAAAAAATATGAATCATTAAAACAACCATTCATTCTTCTTCTTGTCGTGTCCACAAGACAGTCAGTTACAAGGTTTGGCTAGATGTGGTTTAGCCACAAGGCCCACAACTGAACACATTGCTGTCCCTTCAACCATTCATTAATGTGCAATAAGTGTTACATTGCTTTATATTATGAATAGTACTGTAATCATTTCTTGATCGCCTCTTGTCTTGATTGTTTAAAGATGACACCATGAGCCGCTATGCTCGATAACAGGCTCGATAAGCCCAAAGCCCAAAACGACATTTGTTGTCAGGTTTGTAATGGGCTTGGGTTTCGAGCTCCCTACTCACGGCCCAGCCTACATGTTGGCAGTGGCGTCAGTTCAGCAAAAGCTAGGGTATGGCAAAGATGGGAGTCCTCATGGAAAAGAGGCATTACTAATGTGAAAATAGCAGATCTACATGCTCACAACGCCTCGCGCTGCGAGGCGTTGTGAGCATGTAGATCGGCTATTTTCACAATGTCAGGAAAAAAAACGAGTTTTGTCAGTTTTTTACACAGGTTTCTGCGGTTTCTTGGGCTGGATATGGCAGCCCCGAATGGTTGTTCAAGTGCAGCAAAACTTAGTATGTTAGTAAACGTGCCACAATTAACATTAATGCATTGCACCTGTGCGGCTGACCTGCGGAACCTGGGAATATACCATCTTGTCAAGATGGGGAGAATAAAAGTGTGGAGAATATAATTATAATACCTTGTTAAAGTGACCATTTTGTTAAATTTTGAATTTCTTTTATTTGCACTTTTATTTTCCCCCTGGACCCAGGGTATGGCAGCTGCATACCCCTGCCATACCCAATTGACGCCCCTGCATGTTGGGAATGGCTGAGTTGGGAGGCTTTCTTTCTCCGTATGGATTGTCCTTATCAGACTAGTAGGAGGATGGATGTAGGTGTCATGTGAGTCACATTGTTCCCTCACAATCGTCTGTTGTTGTCACAGGACAATACCGGCTCCTCCACTCCAGAAGAGCTGCTAACGTGCACGTTGCCTGCCTGCCTGTGTGTTTGTACGTGCACACACACACAGCAGCACACAGGCTATAACACTTGAGAGGGTGTACGCACTGTGATGCTCACGAATGCAGAAAAACACATCCATGCATACATGCATGCATAAGAACATACATACTGTAGTATGAGGGGGCCGTACAAGACATAATTCATTCTGGCACTGTCACATGCATACGTTCTCCTTTCACATTCTTACGTTTTCATTTGAACACGCACGCGTTGTGCACACACACGCACGCACGCACGCACGCACGCACGCACGCACACACACACACACACACACACACACACACACACACACACATACACACACACACACACACACACATTTTCCACTTACATGCAGTACTTTCACCTTTTATATACACTTGTGAGGACGTGAGCACTAACTATATAAACTACATTTATATTTGTGTGGCGTGTCAAGTAGTTAAAACATTTTGTTGATTGGTCATTTTTTCATAGTTTAACTACTCAGGCGCACAAGTAGGCCATGTATGGCCTACTTGGTGCACAAGATGCAAGTTGGCACCTCGACAGAGTGCAGTTATATGAATGTGTAAGGAGATATGTGATATTGCCCGAATGTACTGTATTATGTGTAGTATGGCCACTCATAACATACATACATACATACATACATGCATCTATATTGATTGAGTGTTTTATTAGACAAATATGGAGAACAAGTATAGTCAATACAATACAAAAATATAGTTAAACACCCTGCCTAAAAGGAACATAAGTCCTTTTACGGTGGAAGTCCTTGGTATTCAATTCATGTACATAAAAACATTCAAAAATCATCACAGTTATAAAAACACTATTATGTACAAGGTATACACATACATACATACATACATACATACATACATACATACATACATACTGTACATACATGCACTAGCAAACTCAGACCCACATTCGTAGTCTCACAGAAACACATACAATCCGTCTTGCTTATGAGCGTGCGGGCCCACACATCACTCACGAAACGAGGTGAGTGCATTTTTCAAATTTCAGCGTATATGAAATGGGAGTCAAGTGAGATCGCCTCGGGGAGCAGAGGGAAGTGTCTCTCTGGCTGTGCGGTTCGCTCTGTAATGACGTTTCCTTTTTCCTTTGCGACGATATAACCACGAACATGGAGGAATGCTTTACGCTGAGTTTGCACTTTTGATTCAATTTCTCGCGTAGCATGAAGGAAGCCTGTTCTAAACCACCCATAAGTTCACCAACATATATAGAGCCTCACTCAGACAATAATATATACCGTTGTTAACTGTTGAGATTGGCAGATTTCACCCTGGTCTTTTCATCTCACTCACATCACTTTGTCTGCTGACCTCACTCAGCAACAAAATAAACAGAAAATAAACACAATTTTAAATAAAACAATTCACCGGAGGCAAGCAGTGATCACCCCATGATGTGCACTGCAATGTAGTTTCAAATGCACCGCTTTTTTTTTTTTTTTTTTTTTTTTTAAGAAAAAAGACCTGTGTGTGATCTTGGTAGGTTGCCCCATGCAGGAAATGTGCCAATCTCAACAGGAAACAACGGTACAGACCTTCACTCAGACACTAATATGCATAGACCACCCCACTCAGACAGATACTGTACACAGACAGACGGAAGGCCAGCTAGACAGCCAGATAGATAGATAGATAGATAGATAGATAGATAGATAGATAGATAGAATGCAGGTTTACAATGAACAACATAAAAAGTTATAATATTAGAAAATCAACTTTATATATAAGCAATGATATGGAACAATACATATATTTTTGAATATTATATTTTGTTGTTGCTATATTTCCTGAAACGTTATCTATCTACATTCCTATCTTTATTGTGGTATAATTGATGAGTTTGACCCGAGATATGTGACATCCGACACCCTCTCCACAGGCGTGTGTTGTCAGAGTGACTGACAGGCGGGGATGGTCCACATTGATACGCTGTCACAAAGCGAAACAATACCTCTCTGCTAACTGAATTTAACTTCAGTGGACAGATTTAACTTTCACATAAAATGTGTGATATTGCTATATTATACATTTATTTATACATAATGGTTTTCTTTTTCACATTCTACCTGCTTGGTGAAGATACCTGTGGACTCACTATATTCTGTGAAAGTTCTCAAGTTCAAAGCCTCTATATGAGCCCTTGTGTAGAACTCCTACAAAGATACCAAATTAGTCCCCATTACATTTCCAGAAGGCTTTCAGTAACTTGAGGAATCCTCGTTCCCGCAGTATGACTACCACGCTCGCACGCACTCATAAAGAAGGTTTTTTTAGCCGCTTCATTCGTCTGAAGCCTGATTTATACTTTGTCGTACAAATGTGTCGCTCGCCAAATATAGCCAACACAACGAGTTCAAGCGTTGTGAGCTTGTAGATCTGCTATTTTATACATTAAAAAGCTTGTTTAAACGTCAAGGATGTCCACAATTACAACACCAGAGGCAACTCCACAGATCACGTTCAACCCAGATTCGTCTCAAACAAAGCTATACCGCTAAAAGGTGGAACGCCCTACTGAAGGCCTTAAAGGAGTGTAAATCCCTACCTTCCTTTAAAACCGCTCTGAAAAGCCACTTACAGGCGACTGCTACTCCAAACTGGTAACAGTAAACTTAGCCTAACCTTACCTGCCCCCCAGACCTTTCTATTGTAAATACCATTTATTTTTGCATCGTGTTTTACGGCAGTTTTTCTTATATTTTCTGAATAGTACTATGCTATATGAATTAAAAAAGGACCCCAATTTAAACAAGCCCAAAGCTTTCTTGAGGCGTTTTTTTTGGTGACCTTGTTCCAGTGAGCCTACTGTCATGAAACTGTACCTTTTACTATGCAAACTTCTAATAGTCTTCAATCAATCAATCACCACATAATAATAATAGATACCTATTTCCTCCCGCGAGGGAAATTCAGTATTTTCAGCCCAACCCAGCTGATTCGCTGCCCACAAGGAGCGTGTGAGCAATTATGGTGTAAAAGCCTTGCTCAGGGAGACACATCAACATTGTTATTCCCTGGCCTGGAATCGAACCGGGGACAACCAGGGGCTCTGGTTCCCATAGGCTCCCTAACCATTCAGCTACAGTATGCCGCCCCTTTACATGAATCCACAAACATGTCGCATCGTCTGTTTTCCCTCTTCATCATATGACATTATGAGTATACAGGTATGGTTGAAGAGGACTCTGAATGAGAGCAGTGTTTTACAGGTGCATCATGGTCTGCTGCTGCTGGCTCCTCTGTCTGCAAGTCTCAGCAAACCTCTCCAGGGCTGTGGAACAGTGCCCCCGTGTGTACACACACACACACACACACACACACACACACACACACACACACACACACACACACACACACACACACACACACACACACACACACACACACACACACACACACACACACACACACACACACACACACACACACACAACACACACACACGCGCGCACACACACACACAGCCAGATGTTACGCAACAACACAGACTACATGACACATATTGAATGGGAACAGCAGACATGTTGAAAGTGATACCATCCATCGCAGATTGTTTTTGGCTCAGTGACAAACAGTGTGCCGGGGTGAATGAATGCTTTTTGATTAATTCAGCCGAGATAATTCTATAACCAAGTCAATAAATATGTCTTGACTTGACTGTCTGTCTGTCTCTTTCAGACGTCTGTCTGCCCGTCTCTCTCTCTCTGTCTGTCTGTCTGTCTGTCTCTCTCTCTCTCTCTCTCTCTCTCTCTCTCTCTCTCTCTCTGAGAGACATAGAGACACAGTCTGTGTGTAATTATGTGTGTGTGTGTGTGTGTGTGTGTGTGTGTGTGTGTGTGTGTGTGTGTGTGTGTGTGTGTGTGTGTGTGCGTGCGTGCGTGCGTGCGTGCGTGCGTGCGTGCGTGCGTGCGTGCGTGCGTGCGCGCGTGCGTGCGTGTGTGATCTATACCGTATAAATATTTTGTACTTTATAATAAGGTCTAGTCTATAATGCATTATAATGCACTTATAAATAGTGCTTCATAACACATGTTACAAATGTTTAGAATTACGCAACGCATAACAAAGAAGACACTTTGTAACTGACTAAGTTATGTTAGTTATAATGCTGTTCCACTGAGCTTATAATGCTTTATGCCCAGCACTTATAATACATAATACACGTTATAAGTTGTCATATAATACTTATAGTGGTATAATGCCTTATAAGTGCATTATGATGCATTATAAAATGAACCTTTCTTTCTTTATCTTTCTTTTTCTCTCTCTCCATCCCATTTCTTGTCTTCTCTATCTCTTGCACAATGTTTTCCATGAACGTCTTGTACTTTTCCTCATATGAGTTTCTCTTCTCTCCTCCTCCACTTTCGTTTCCCTCTCATTTAAATCAATCTCTTCCTCTTTTCCTTTCTTTCTACTCATTCCACACACTCTCTCCTCTTTCTGGCGAAATGCCGCTCACTCACACGCGCACACACACACTCTCTCCATCTCCATAGCTCTGTACTGTAGACAGCACAGCAGTGTGCGTGTGTGTGCGTGTGTGTGTGTGTGTGAGAGAGAGAGAGAGAGTATGCATGTGCAACCCCTTTTGTGCCTAGTCAGCTGAAAGTGCGGATGCGTTGGTCGGGTGTCTGACAAAAAGAAATCCCCCTCTCTGCATTCCTGTGGCGACGTCTAAAGGAACATTTCAGTAAAACTTCTTCTTCGCCCCAGCCGGCCTAACTAACAAGATCAAGATGGATTATGAGCTGCCAGCGCAGAGAGAGAGAGAGACTCAATGCTGCAACCCTGGCGAGCAAGGGCGTCACAAGGGGTGGACATTTGGACTGAGTTACTATAGGGCCCAAGGTGGAGGGGGGCCTTAATTATTTTATACTTTAGCTATTGAAAAATAGCAGATATACAAGCTCACAGCGCAGCACCAAGTGCCGCGCTGCAAGCTTGTAGATCTGCTTTTTTTGGAAAAGTCGTGAAAATGTATGCAAAACTTTGAATATGTATTTTTTAAGCGAACATTTGTAACTCAAGCTTCGCTTCTGGGGGGGTCCCTGGAACTAAATATTTTGAGATGGGGGTCCGTGGTCAAATACATATCATTTTGGGGGTCCCTCACATGAAAAGGTTTGAGCACCACTGACATATAGAAAAAAAAATTCAAGACTTTTCAGGATTTTTCAAAAATAGCAGATCTACAAGCTCGCAGCGCGGCACTCGGTGCCGCGCTGTGAGCTTGTATATCTGCTATTTTTCAATGGTTAAAGCACAAAATATAACTCAGTGAATCCTTGCGCCCAGGGCCCAGAATTTGGTGCGACACCCCTGCCGGCGAGCCAGCCAGGGGTGGCTGCGCGTGGTCTGAGATGTAAAAATGGGTAGCTTTTAATCTGGTTTCCCCTCGCCAGCTCCTCCTCACAGAGGGACATAATAAGTAATCATGTTAGCAATCACCCCCTGCTCCACAACGCTGCCAGGTGCATTACTGACGGCCTGAAATGTTACCCAACACCTACCTCCTGCCTGCTGTGGTGTGTTTGTGCGTGCGTGCGTGCGTGCGTGCGTGCGTGCGTGCGTGCGTGCGTGTGTGTGTGTGTGTGTGTGTGTGCATGTGCGTGTGTGCGCGTGCGTGTGTTTGTGTTTAATAAAGGCAGAGAAGCACCATAAGACTAGGGAAGCACCGTACTGTAGCAAGCACCATAGTCTCACGTAACCAGACAACTATTCCACAATCTCTGAATGCTATATAGTCATCTGGAACTACAATTCCTGAACGGCGAGTAATGGAAGCTGGCATTTCCGTTCATGAAAATATATTTTAAAATGTAATTTCTGCTAAGCAGCAAGCTAAACATGCTTAGATGATTTTTATTTATATTTGGATAAATGTGCGCGATGTTAAAAATGAAACGGAAGTGGGGAGGAGGCTTCGCTTCCGCTTTAACCGGGCACTCATCATAAGAATTAACTTCCCCCCATAATATATGCATCATTGATATGTTTACGACCAGATGTATGCACCTGAGACTGTTTACACGCCTCTGGACTCATTTGTCTTTAAAGAACGAATAAATAAGATTTGAAAAGAAAGAACTAACTTGCCCCAGACAGTATGACGGGAGCATTTTGCAAATCGCGAGACTAGAAGCACCATATGACATGCAGGAAGCTGAGCACCATACGACGCACTTTTAGCACAAGAATGATGTATGTACTTGTGTCGAAGCATATTAACTCATTCAGTATACCACAGACAATTGTACAAGTCCCTCTGATCCGAGTCCAAGTCGAGTCGCAAGTCATTTGGTCCAAGTCTCAAGCAAGTCTCAAGTTTTTTCTGTTGTGGGCAAGTCAAGTCGAGTCGAGTCACAAGGTTATATGTCAAGTCAAGTCGAGTCGAGTCACAAGGTTGTCATGTCAAGTCGCATCGAGTCGCGTCGCGTCGAGTCACAAGGTTGTCAAGTCGAGTCAAGTCACAAGGTTGTCAAGTTGAGTAAATGATACCTCTGTGACCATAACTATTATGTAATTAACATTCAGTAGGAAAAAAATCAAACCTCGGTTCGAAGTGGAGCGGTGAATTTGAGCAGCTGTACCCTATGTGAGTGAGTGAGTGAGTGTAAACTGTGCCTGTGAGTGAGTGGTGAGTGTGCCTGGCCTGCACAAAACAGCGCCCCTCCTTTAACTAGTGTGTTGTGTGTGGCCACTCAAGGTATTGCCCAGGCTACGGACACGGCCAGCCAGCCAGCCAGCCACCCAGCCAGCCACCCAGCCAGCCACCCAGCCACATACCCACGGATATACCTGTTCATTGGGAGCGCTTTCACCGCTCCAAAAACAGTAACACTAGGCCTACCCTCTGACCATAATACTCTATCATGGCAGAGGTTCTCAAACTTTTAAATTCTGAGGTCTCTCTCCCCTGGAACCAAATGGATTTGGTTGTACACTGTCAGAGTTACAGACCTGTAAGTAAATTAGAGTAAAAAAAAAACGATTCAGACACATTACAGTATTTTCTGCCTTTCATTCTATTCAAGGGAAAAAATACCTTATATCGCTTTTTTGATGCCTTCCATTATTATTCTCAAGGGGGAAAAAATACCTCATGTAATTTTGCTTCACGTGTGGACACAGAGAGGAGGGGACTCAGGGGGGATCTGTCGTAAAGAAAACTAAACTAAACAAAGGTTTAGGCAATTATACATCGGACATTCAATCTCTGTATAAGGATTTAAGGACAAGCAGAGTTGTTATCAACACTCACGGAGTTTTTTTTCTCTCTCTCTCTCTTTTTTCTTCTTTCTTTTCTTTTTCTTTTTTCTTTTCTTTCTCTTTTTTCTGAAAAAAAATAATAATAATCTAAACACTCTTATAACTAATCAATGTCTTAATTCATGAACATGTAGGATAGGCATTCACAAGCTTTCAGCTTCAGCCTATTCCTTTTGATCACCTGTAACAATGATTATATGAATGTATGACCTGTATGAAAATATGATGATCAAATAAACTAAACTAAACTAAAAGTACTGACATAACTTAACACGCTCCTCCTGATGACTGGAGACAGCTGCAGGCTGCAGCACATCAATCGGGGAAATCTGCTAATTTATTAATGAAATGGTGTCGCCTGCCGAATATAGACAATCTACATCTAAAGGCTCCCTATGTGTCACCATGCTTGTGGATCTATTGTTTTTGGAGAGTAACATGGATTCACTCATCACGGGCAACTCTGTGAGTCATTTATTTATTTATTTTTGCAAGACCGACATACAGGGTCTCTCTCTCTCTCTCTCTCAATCCCTCCCTCCCTCTCTCTCTCTCTCTCTCTCTCTCTCTCTCTCTCTCTCCCTCCCTCTCCCTGTCTCTCTCTCTCTCTCTCTCTCTCTCTCTCTCTCTCTCTCTCTCTCTCTCTCTCTCTCTCTCTCTCTCAACCATCGTGACAGCTTGTTTTGCTGCTTCCGTGCTTGTGCTCTCGCTTACATGCCTGTCTCCAATCAATCAAATCAATCAATCAATAAAAGTGTGAACCTAGCGTGGCGTTCACGACTGCTTTGGTGAGTGGCATAGCGCCAAGTCGTCCGAGTCAGCGTGTCTCAAGTCGAGTCGAGTCGGGGAGTCATTGTCTTCCAAGTCAAGTCGAGTCTCAAGTTTTTGACCTTATGTCCGAGTCAAGTCGCAAGTCGTCAAATTTGCGACTTGAGTCCGAGTCAAGTCGAGTCATCATGACTCGAGTCCAATTGTCTGGTATACCATTGACGAGATATGACAGATAATTATATTGAGGTCCCCAATACCATTGACGAGATCTGACAGATTATTGTTTTATCGCCGTTTAATCGAGTCCTCGCTCTTGTCCCGCCTCTGAACACCGTATCTGGTTCATGTTAGGCCAGGCTACGAAATATACGGTATATAAGAGCCTGGAAGTGGAGACTAATGAAATTAATTTAATTCTGGCAGTGAATGAGTTAACAGTGCATTATTATCCAATTCATATTCAGTACAAGATAGATAAATAGATAGAGATAAGGGAAATCAGACGGAATAGATATTCAAGAAAGCGTGGTCAGGCCTACGCATGCCACGCTGTTCTAGAACAGCAGGAGGAAGCAAGGAAGAAGTAGCAGGAGGAAGTAACCAGGGTGCGCACTGCGAAGAAGCTAGATTCCATATTGGAGAACTCCTCCCACCCCCTCCATCTAGAGATCACCAGTTACTGGAGTAAGAGAGGAAACGACCGCTTTACCTACCCAGTACGGAGATGTGAGAGATTAGGAAAATCTTTTGTACCGGCTGCCCTTAAGCTGTACAACGAGACACATAACGGACGCTTGAAAAGGTCTCCCTTCCTAACTTAGACTTACGGAACCATTGCTGTATTGACTTTGACCTCTAAGGAACTATTGCTGTATTGACTTTGACCTCTAAGGACCTTCCAGGAAGAGTGCTCATGTGCGCCTTGCGGTGACACGCTTCCTAGTTTCTTCTTTTTTTCGCACTGATTTTTGACATTGCACTATTAGGTTGTTAGTGTTGGTAGTTTCTGAGTATTTTTGCTTTGTTTAACAATGACAGTGAGATACTTGTTTGCACTAACTAGCATTGACTGCTATGGTCTCTTTTGCAAGACACTTTATGTATATATACTTATATATTATTCGCCCCCTCTATTGATGCACCTTCTCTTTATTGGTACTGTACTGCTCTTGTCTTTGTTTTTGTTTTTTTCCCTCTTATCTATCTTTTCTTACGTCTCTGTAACTTTGTAAATAACTGTATACTGCTGTGCTACTTCTGGACAACTGAATTTCCCCCTTGGGATAATAAAGGTATCTATCCAGCATTACTCTACAACAGTGTTTCTCAACCTTTTTTCTGCATGGGCACACTTTTCATGTCCCAAGAATCCTTGGGCACACCGGGGGTGTAAATATCGTCACTGTCGGGAAGAAACCTTGTATCTCCAAGTTTCAAATTTGTAAGTTTCTTCGCAAAGTATAAAGCCCTGCTTCATCACACAAGGCTGTCGCACAACAGTAGTGAAAACAGCAGATCTACAAGCACACAACGCCTCGCGGTGCGAGGCGTTGTGTGCTTGTAGATCGGCTGTTTTCACTAATTAAATCATTTTCAAGCAGTTTCAAGGGGTACACTTGACCCTTCTCAGGGGCACACCACAGGTCCCCAGGCACAGTGGTTGAGAAACACTGCTCTACAAACTCGCAAAACACATTGTGAGCTTTATTCACAGAATATCCTTTTGCCGAACCTTTTGCAGCATTCTCACTAGTGACAAAAAAGAACAGCCGAGCATCTCCTTTCTTGAAGGCCATCTCTTCTCAACCCTGATGAAGTTATTACAGAAAGCAACATCTGCAGACAGCATCAGATGACTCAGCGACAGACAGACAGACAGCTCACACGGTGCTGACTGCATGCTCTCCAGCCATGTGCCTCCCAGCAGTCCAGTCATCCCTTCCACATCCACCACGTCTCAACAACCATCCATAACTTTAGCCCCGGCACATTCATTAAGCATAATTAACTTCCCTTCTCTCTCCCTTCCCTTCCCTCGATCCGTGTGTGTGTGTGTCTCTCTCTTTCTCTCTCTCTCTCTTAGGGATGGGACGATATGAAAATATCATATCACGATTATTGTGGCCAAAGAAATCACGATTTACGATATTATCGCGATAATCAAAATCCATTATCCTGGGGCGGAACATTTGCCCAAAAATCTACGAGCTCACAACGCGTCGCTTTGCGGCGCGTTGTGAGCTTGTAGATCGGCTATTTTTTGGCAAAGACATTTGATAGAGAAAAAAAAAAGACTGTATCAAGTACGTATATTATAAGTACCTTTTACCAATTATAGAGGGTTTAAGTGGTACCCGATATGCAGCTTGGCAAATAAAAGGTGAATTTATCGTGATATCGTCCATAAATTTAATCTCCACGATACGATTATCGTGAGTGTTTTTTATCACGATAAACGATAACATCGCTTATCGTCCCATCCCTACTCTCTCTCTCTCTCTCTCTGTCTCTCCATCCAATAAATATTCATTAGCTCCGAGCATGTTGTCATTTTGTTCAAAGATGATTGCGATGGCATTAGCATAATTAAACATTATCTATGGTAATATTCCTTGGACGGGCACCCTCCTGAGATGTGTGTCACGGTGGCAGGAGAAGCATCATGGATTATATATAATATAATTACGCACAGGGGGGGGGGGGGGGGGCTCACACATTGTTATTAATGTATCCTGTTAATGACGACATAAAATAGGCATGTTGTCTGCATGGGGGCTGGTGGCGTGTCTGCGTGCGTATGTGTGAGTGCGTGCATGTGCCTGCGTGTGTGCGCATGTGCGTGTGCGACGTGTGTGAAAGAGAGAGAGTATAGGGAGAATGAGGCATATTAAGACAAAGGAACAGATAGAGAAATTGGGACAGAAAGGGATAGAGATAAACGAAAGGTAAACAAAGAAAAGTGTGTGTGTGTGTGTGTGTGTGTGTGTGTGTGTGTGTGTGTGTGTGTGTGTGTGTGTGTGTGTGTGTGTGCGTGCGTGCGTGCGTGCGTGCGTGCGTGGGTGCGTGCGTGCGTGCGTGCGTGCGTGTGTGCGTGTCTGTGCACATGTACGTGTGAGATGTAGAGAATGAGAGACAGTATGAGAAAGAGAGTATGTATAGAGTAAGCAGTGTCTACACATGGATCTCTTTACATACAGTAGGCCTGGCTACATGCATATCGTCATTGTCGGGTGGAAACCTCGTATCTCCAAGTTTCAAATTTGTACGTTCTTTCGCAAAGTAAAGCCCTGCTTCACCATACAAGGCCGTCGCACAAAAGTAGTGAAAACAGCCGATCTACAAGCACACAACGCCTCGCACCGCGAGGCGTTGTGTGCTTGTAGATCGGCTGTTTTCACTAGTTTAAATCATTTTTTAAAATGATAAATGCAAAGCAAATGGTTGCGAACATACAAGGTTTTCACCCGACAATGACGATATGCATTGTTTTTAAGTATATATCATTATTTTGGGGTGGAGGGACAGGACATACAGTACATACAGTACAGACACACACAAAACACAAGCTGCCCACCCACCCTGAGGGGAGTACAATAGTCTGAGCTAGTTCTGAGGCTTATAAACACATGAAGAGAAAAAAAACACTTCTCCTTTCTTGAAGGCAATCTATGAATTCTGATCAACTTATCATAGAATAACTTTGAGAAGGTTCTTTCTTTCGTCCCCAATAATTAGCGAGTCTCGGGTTCGATTCCAGAGCCAGGCACACCTGATGGATGTTACCCCTGTTTCCTGCCTCTATCTACTATACAAGCCCCAAACGAATCCAAAGAAAACGGAGAAAGGATGACAAGCAACCAGTCGGCCCACAAGGGGCGTACAGAGTAAAGCCCATACGTATATCAGTAACATAACGTTGTAGTCGAGTGGAAACCTTGTATGTCCAAGACTGTTCGTTTTGTATTTATCATTTTAAAAATGAACTAAAGTAGTGAAAACAGCCGATCTACAAGCACACAACGCCTCGCGGTTGTGCACACAACGCCTCGCGGTGCGAGGCGTTGTGTGCTTGTAGATCGGCTGTTTTCACTACTTTTGTGCGACAGTCTCGTATGATGAAGCAGGGCTTTACTTGGTGAAAAAACGTATAAACTTGAAACTTGGAGATACGAGGTTTCTGCCCGACAGTGACGATAAGAGAGAATGTGTCATCATGGTTTTGTAAGTTAGATTGGTCTCAGTTGCAATGTTACAGCTCTGGGAACACGTCATTTCTATGTCCTTTCAATTGTACATACATCATCATCATTTTGTTTCGTTACACTTTTGTTTTGGCAATGTTAACGTATGTTTTCTCATGCCAATAAAGCCCTTTGAATTGAATTGTGTGTGTGTGTGTGTGTGTGTGTGTGTGTGTGTGTGTGTGTGTGTGTGTGTGTGTGTGTGTGTGTGTGTGTGTGTGTGTGTGTGTGTCATGAGTGTTTGTTTGTGTTCCAGTCTATTCACCACAATAGCAGAGCAACAGCATCGGCCCCACACACCCAAACAGTGGTGGAAGAAGAAGTACTCTGATTTTGTACTTAAATTACAAAAAAAAGTAAAAGCCCTGTATAGTACAAAAGTATTGGCATCAAAATATGCTTGTACAGTGCCAAAGTAAAAGTACGATAACATTTGAAAATAGCTGATCTACAATGTATATATATTTTTTTTAAAGATTTGTTTTTGGGCTTTTTATGCCTTTATTGATAGGACAGTAGACTGACAGGAAATGGGGAGAGAGATGGGGAATGACATGTGGCACAGGTCGTCCGGATCGGGAATTGATCCGGTGACGCCAGCAGGCATCATAGCCTAGTATGTGGTATGCGCCTTGACCACCAGGCCAGCGGGCACCCCTACAATGTATATTTTATAACCAGTAAGACTCCCTAATCGGGAGATAAGCAACCGTAGGTCACTTATCTCCACAAATAGGGCAAAAATGTGTTTTGCCAAAATCTTCCTGATCCATGTTGATGACATGAGTGTAGACATACTGTGTATTGATTTTCGTGATTTTAGGGCAAAATCTGTAGGAGCAGTGTCCAAAAATGTGTTTTTAAAAATCGGCCTGGAGGTGGCGCTATATGGGAGAGATTCATGTTGATGGGATGAGTGTAGACATACTGTGTACCGATTTGCGTGATTTTAGGGCAAAAATTGTAGGAGCAGTGTACAAAAATGTGTTTTGCAAGAATCGGCCTCATGGTGGCGCTAGAAGAGGGCCATGTGAGAAATGAGGGGTGGGGTCTCCGCGCCGGCAAGGCGGACGAATAGGTACCGGCCCCGGCTGTCCCGGTCGCTCCTAGCCGGAGTTACGGCATTTTATGTGAGCTGCAGTGTAGGGGGTCCTCCACTGGGGGCGCCACCACTTTTGCATGCGTTCTGGAGCACCAGGAGTGGGTGGTCCCCGGGAATTCCCCGTGAGCAGCCCCGTTGGGGTGGTCATTTGGTCAGTTTAGCACATTTGGTCATTTTTTTTACATCTGGGGGTCCCCCAGGGACCTGGGGGTCCCTGGAGCTCCGGGGGATCGGGGCAACGGTTGCGGAGATATGAGCAGGGCAAGAGTGTGACGTGTGAGGTGTGACAGACAGACTGACAGACAGACTGACGGACTGACGGACTGACTTACACTTTGTGCAGGGTTTGATAGTAAATGCGACCTACGGTCGCAATCATAATCTAAATCTGCAAAGTTAACTTGTAACTAAAGCTGTCAAATAATTGCAGCTTTAGTAATTATTAGCTTTTAGCTAAAGCTGGGACTTTAACTGATTAATTGCGATTAATTAATTACAGAAAATTAACGCGATTAAAAGAATTAACGCATTTTAATCGCACTTAGTTTTTGCACCACAGAACCTTCAGTTTCGGGCATACCCGATCATAGCGATGCACCAACCAAGAAGAGACAACAAACGCAAAGGGAGAAGTAGCCGATCAGAGCGCTTTGCTTGGCCCAGTGGATGCGAAATTTAGATTTAAAAAACTCACTTGTTGATTCACTCGTACAACAAAATGTGTTTTACTTGAAAAAAATGCTTCTCAGGTCAAATATCGATGTGCGATTAAAATGTGATTAATTGCGATTAATTAATCACAGAGCCTGTAATTAATTAGATTACAATTTTTAATCGCATCCCAGCCCTACTTTTAGCATAATGGAGTAAAAAGTACAAATATGTCTCTAAGGTGTAGTGGAGTTTGAAGTATCAGAAAATGAACCCACTCAAGTAAAGGCACAGCGGCACCTCCAAAACTGTACTTAAGTACCTGAGTAAATATACTTAGTTACTTTCCACCACTATGCCCACACCCAAACCCATTCATCCTGGTGACAAGTGTGTTTACACAGTGCTGGTTACTCACTGACAAGCTGGCAGCCTCAGAAGATCTACAGTACCTTTTATACTCAGGCATTTTAAAGCCACAGTCCTAAACTGAAAAACCAATTTCCCGGGCGGCTCCACCGCTTGGAAACAGTGACTCACCAAACTGGGTACTGTGGGTAGAGATGGTATACAGCAGTGGTTTTCAAATGTTATTTTGCCTTTGGCACCCTGTAAATAACCTTTTCATTCACGGCACCCCTGAATTACACCGTTCATTTTTTAAATCCTACATCATAACGCTACGTAAATATGCATATCTTTCCACCCGAGATACGGTAGGCTATGTCACGGAGAAATATCTGTTTCCATCAGAACTGACTGAAAATAACTTTATACTTTATGTTGAACCCCAGCATCCCTATTCTGGGGCTAAGGTTCACCAAAAATAGCCAATCTACAACTACAACGTTACTCATATGCTGTGCACACACCCCATAATCCAAACATGATTCGGAGCACAAATGTTCGATTAATGTTAAGCTATTAATCCTGTCCCATGCTTAAATACAAGCTTGCAGCACATCGTGTCGTGTTGTGAGATTGCAGATGTGATATTTTTGGCATGGGGCACAGTTGTATGATGTGGTTTAGGCATCACGTTGCCATGCCTTTCAGTGGAGTTAACCTTGAGTCACAACGGAAAAGCCTGGTTCCCATTCCGAACAGACAAGTGTTATCCTGTCTAGGTCACATATTTCCCAACTAATATCCTTATCCGGTTGGATGCCACAATACAATTCTTCCCCCGCATTAAAGGAGTAGTTCACCCCCAAAATGACTTTTTTTCTATTGATTAGTCACGCCATGGAGACTAGAGTTCAATAATATTTTTAGTTTTTTGTCGCATTCCTAAGACAAAAATGTGATAATAATAAATGTACCCCCATTCGTTCCGGATCAGGAATGAGTTGATCACAGTCTACAGAGGAGTGGAGGTCAAGGCGGTCACCTCTCTCGCAAATGCTTCTTCTGTGGACTGGGTAACAAATCTTACTTACCAGCCTCTCTGGCTCTAGCTGGGGTAGTTTAGGCAACCAAAGGTCCAGCCAGAAAGTAAGGAGAGATTAAAATCAGAAGCTATAAACAGTAATGGCAGCCGTCGGACTACGCTGAACTGTGATTGTGTCTATAATAGAGTTTGAATGAATGGTAATAACTTCTTAGCTACTTTATCCATCATCAATCAATCAATCAAAAATGTGTTTTTTTTGCCATGAAAATGACCATTTCAACCTGACTGGAAGTCTGTTTCTCCATGTTGGGAACTCAATATTATAGTAATACCACGCACGCACACTTACGTGCACGTGCACGCACACAGCCTCTCATTTCAGTTCAAGCCTAATTGCCGTCCTTAAACAGTCCGGGTGGCAGTGACACGTTTAAATCACAGGTCATGACTTTAATAATACTCGCCTTAGTGGAGCAGCGACAGTCTGGGCACGCGCGCGGACATGCTCCCCCCGCAGCTCCCTGTCTTAGGGTTCATGGAGGGCGTAATAAGGAAGATTATACTAATAATGGTGGTGGGGGGATATCCATAGCCAGTTATGTAATTGTACTCGGGTATCAATCAATAAAGCCTTGACCTGGGAAATGAGACCGCCACCAAGCTATATAGCCGACATTCTGCAGCCTTGGCACCTGCTGCAAGCAGTGAAATGAAATGAAAATCAGCCCGAGAAAGAAGATGAAAATTGAAAGGAGCCAAGATATCGTCGTTGTCGGGTGGAAACCTTGTATGTCCAAAACCATTTGTTTTGTGTTTATCATTTTTAAAATTATTTAAACTAGTGAAAACAAGCACACAACGATTTTTAAAATGATTTAAACTAGTGAAAACAAGCACACAACGATCTACAAGCACACAACGCCTCGCGGTGCGAGGCGTTGTGTGCTTGTAGATCTGCTGTTTTCACTACCTTTGTGCGACGGCCTTGTATGATGAAGCAGGGCTGTACTTTGCAAAAAAACGTACACATTTGAAATTTGGAGATACAAGGTTTCTGCCCGACAGTGACGATGTGCTTCCACCATTTATATGATGTGTATAGGCTACGTCAGGCTAGGCTATACAAGCTCATATGAACACAAGGTCCAACGAATACATGGCTCCTGTGTAGTGATGGACAGTATATGAAGTACTGAACTTACTTTGTTTTTTGACCAATGCATCGATATCAAAGCTTGAACTAATTCGGGGGCAGTAACATTAGCGCTTTCTCTCCATCAGCTTCATATCCATATGAGGCAAAGCACCAGGATCATTTGTTTATTGCGACCGTAGGTCACATTTAGTATGAAAACCTGCAGATTATGTGCGTGTGAGTACAAATGCGACTGATCAACTTTCACTGAAATATCTGACCAAGTCTACTTTGTCACTCATCCACAGCACCAGTGGTGGACAAAGTATTTAACCCCGGAACTTGAGTCAGAGGTTTGGATGGGCCGTGTTGGATGAATTATTCATTATTATTATATATTAATTATCAGAGTAATGTCATGGGATTGCAGTAAATGGATTACACAAAAGTAGTTGCTGTAGCCTTGCAGTCACTATCACAAAACGAGATGATTCATCTCAAGGGTTTTATTCCTAATAAAAGAATTTCAATATATATATTGTTTCAGTTCCTATTCTATACATCAATTTAAAAGTAAAGTGAACATACAGTGTCCAAAACCTTTCCTTTTTGTTAGTTTAAGAATGATTTAAACTAGCAGATATGTGTGCTTGTAGGTGGTCTAGTTGTGTGACAGTCTCGTATGATGAAGCAGGGCTTTACTTTACGAAGAAACTTACAAATTTGAAACTTGGAGGTTTCTGCCCGACAGTGACGATGTAGTATACCCTACATCCTGTACCCATCACCCTGCATCAATTTAACTCATACTTGTACAGGAGTCTCCAGTTATTATATGAAGAATTGAAGCTCCAAACATTGTTTTAAACAAGTTAATCTACCAACCATGATTAAACCTTTAATTGATCCACCTAATTAATGGGGCCAATCAATGCCAAAACTCTCAAGCAAAACTGAATAATATTGCATCATATCATATTGCATATCCCCCACTCTAGTTTTATAGACTATCAAGTGAAATGGAATATAAAGTATCTGAGACTATTATTAGATCAATGTCAGAATTGATTTAATTGATGTAACATTTGTTTCCTGACGTTGCCCTGTGATGGAGAGAAAGAGAAATTCACCTAATGTAGCCATTTGTCAGCTTCAGAAAGTGGAAGTTTGTAAAGGTCACAGTCGGAAGGCCTGGCCTTAATGGTTGTCATAAGTTTAAGGGGAGGAAATCTCTCCTTGGTCTGGTTCCTTTAAAGGTCACAAATGTAGGCTACTGTACGTCTTTCCTTTTCGAAGGCCTCACTAGATGCTTCACTCTCTACAAAGAGTGGACGGTAACAAAGAAACATTTACCTGCGTGCTGTTACATAAGTAACACTACTTACCACTTAACCCATTTAGGCCTAACCTATAGTTAGGCCTAAATTAGAATTTAGCCTACAAAAACAAATATGTTGCAACATACTGTACATGTACTGTAAGCCCCTCCCATACACTAAAATGTGTACCCGGCCTGAATGGGTTGTTCACCCCAAAATGACTTTTGGTCCTCAGAATTACTACCTCCAAATCTTTGTGTGATAGAAACTTTTTTCTCCTTTTTTATATTAACCAATTGAACCCTAGTGTCTATATTCTGAGAACTTTAGCCGAAAATAGCCGATCTACAAGCTCAAGCTTGATGTTTGGTGATGTTTGGTGTATAGAGGGGAAAAAGAGCAGACCAAGTACAGTGAAATGTCAAATTATGTACTGACGATTCAAGTGGTTAAATATGTATCTGAAAACACAAATTGACATGAATCCAAAATACACTGATGATTGTGCTGTCAAATATTGAAACTATATGGAATCTATGAGAAGGTTGGGGGTCCCTGCTTCATCTCTCTCTCAACTAAGAGGTCCTTGGCATGAAAACATTGAAGACCCCTGTTATAGAGGCCTATATATTTTTTCTACCAGCAATCCCTCCACAAGTCTATAATTAAGACACATTAACACCTAACAGGCTACTTCAATTACCCACCAGGATATTACAGTTCTATTGGACTGAGAGCCTGTGGAAAGTGGAAAGTGGCAGTGTTAGCTATGGAAACTGCTACTCGTGTATTTCCATCATCGAATGCTGCTTGTGAACTTTATGGAATGAAGAAGGGGGGAAAAAGCACGGGGAGTAGGGATGGGACGATAAGCGATATTATCAAAAACACTCATGATAATCGTATCGTGGAGATTAAATGTAACGTGATATCGTCCTCCGTCATGCACTGGGATCAATTCACCTTTTATTTGCCGAGCTGCATATCCGGTACCATTTAAACCCTCTATAATGGACCAATCCCCAATCACATACACACCCATTGTAACTGTTACAATGGGTGTGTATGTGATTGGGGATTGGTCCATTGGTAAAAGGTACTTATAATATACATACTTTGATACAGTCTTTTTTCACTCTCTATCAAATGTCTTTGCAAAAAAATAGCTGATCTACAAGCTCACAACGCGGTGCGTTGCGACGCGTTGTGAGCTTGTAGATCTGCTATTTTTTGACAAATGTTCCGCCCCAGAATAATGGATTTTGATTATCGTGATAATATCGTAAATCGCGATTTCTTTTGTCACAATAATCGTGATATGACATTTTCATATTGTCCCATCCCTAAATGGGAGTGAGTCAAACTTTCACTGCGGGTGGGTATTTGACAGTGGTAGGTAGTTGGCAATCTCTATAACTTGAGAAAGCAAACTTATTTGACAGTTCCAATATAGATTTATCCAGTTGGTATTGCCCTGGAATTTTTATTATGCTGGATATGGTGCTAACACTATACTTGAGGAGTCATGGACAGTCCAAATATGAAATTTAAAAAAATAAAAAAAATCTGATATGTTTAAGTCATTACTGAACATAACATATCTGTTTGGTAAATGACTGTCCACTTGTTCACCTTCGTTTTCTTATGTTACAGTGCCCTCTTGTGGATGATTGTATATTGCTCAGCATGAGGCCCTGCTGAGCCTCATATATTACTTGGATATATCTGGATGTTCATGGAAACACAAACATGATCCTTGGAACAACTATTTCCCAAGATTTAAGTTAAGTGAGCCCACGTTTCATATTAAAGTGAAATTTGCTCTGGAAATGTACAATTTAGGCATGTTATCCAGATGATCTGACCTTGCATTTTTGCAAAACAACAGGCACCATGCTACAAACAACCAATATATGGTCTTTTATTTGTATTATAATTATTTTAACCTGTCATTCTTATTAAGATCAACATAGTGTAAGAGTAACCTAGAATAAGCTTCAAATCCTTAAGGGATATTTCACTTTAAAAAAAAAAAAACTTTTTGTTATTTTATCATTAATCAGGCTTTTGGGAACATCCAGGACAGTTTTTGAATTTCTTCATTCAGTATTTAGATATTTGATATTCATTTCCCTCATTTTGCCCCCTTCCAGGACCTTCCTATACAAACCTATACAAACTTCAAACTCCATTTTAACCATGATAGATTCAATTATAACACCTGTCCTTTTTTAATACGTGAGCAGGCCGTGTTTTTTCGATAACATTTTTCATTGATTTCTATGAATTTTGGGGGGAAATTAAAATGATTAAATGCAATAAAAGATTATAAAAAATAAATTAAAAAAGTTATCGAACAAACACGGCCTGCTCACGTATTCAGAGGGTGTTAGGAGTCACCAGAAAAAGGACAGTTGTTTTCATTGAATCTATCATGGTTAAAATGGAGTTTGAAGTTATAATGGGTTTGTATAGGAAGGTTCTGGAAGGGGGCAAAATGGGGGAAATGAATATCAAATATCTAAATACTGAATGAAGAAATTCAAAAACTGTCCTGGGTGTTCCCAAAAGCCTGATTAGACGATAAAATGACAAAAGTTTTTTTTTAAAGTGAAATATCCCTTTAAGTCACCAGTTTCTCAAGCCAGACAACTCTTCTACAATCTTCAAATGCAGTAACTACATCTCCAGCAAAGAATAGATTGGGCTACCTATTTGGGATGTATTTTTTGTAAAATACCTGTCAGGTGATATATGGCAAACAAAGGTGATCAAAAAAAGTAAAGAGCAGGATTTGGGCAGAATGTCCACTTTTGTCAACAAAAGTGCCCTCAGGCACCTCCTGCTACTCCAACATCAAAATGACACTAAAGACAAAGTTCCTCCCAAAAACAAACTAATTCGACTACTTCTCGACCTGGGACCTTTTTCCCCACACATTTTGCTATAGCCTAAAATGGCTCAGGTTAGAAGGGTTAAACAACAAAAAATGGGATTGGCTTTCAAAATAGTCAATGCCTCAATCCCCTTACCCGGATATTTGACACCCACACAAGGGCGTTTTCAGGAATTAGATTTCATGGTAGGCGTAATGCAACCCCCCCCCACAGCCTACTCTGTACATAGGCCTATTAAGTTATATAGTTGTGATGATTGATGATGGTTTTTTATGCTACTTTATTTGTTGATGAATTGAATATCAAGGACCTCGGACGGAAACAAGACCACAAGGGCTTTTTTGGGGTGTTGCTTTTAGGCAGGATGTTTTGACTGCTGTACCTTCTGGTGCGGGCTGTGGGCGAGGGGAAGAGAATGTACAGTAAGCCATATTGGAATCCGTAGGAGACGCTTGCGCATGTCACTCCCCATCTCTCCCCCCATTTGGTGGTGGTGGAGATTAACGGTACCCATAATTACAACACCAGAGGCAGCGCCACAGATCACTTTCAACCCAGAGTCAAAACCAACAAAGGGTCAAACTTGTTCTTCTGCTATACCACCAAAATGTGGAAAGCCTTACCGAAGGCCATAAAGGAGTGTGGATCACTAGCATCCTTTAAAATTGGCCTGAAAAACCACTTACAGGCAGCAGCCGTTCGCAACTGGTAAAAAAACAAACCTAGCCCAGCCCTACCCTCCCCTGCCCCTTCTTTGTATATACTTACTGTTTGTTTAGACTTACTGTTTTCTTTTTTTTGTTCTTTCATTTTATTTTATTTACATATCTACTGCATAGTACTGTGTTCTATTCGTCTGTCATTCAATGTTATATGAGATACTTAAATGGTTTCCTGTGGAAATAAGCTTAGTCTTTTCTAGGATCTCCTTTTAGTAGACCTTGTACCAGTGAACTGTACCGTCATGAAACTGTACCTTTTCCTATGCAAACTTCTAATAAAGTCTTCAATCAATCAATTTCCTGTCATCTCCTTTTGCCCAAAAGCTCCTTTTGCGCCAGATCCCTTTTAGTACCACCCTACCACTACTTCCTGTTCATCCACAGAGCATTGATTCTAGTCATTTTCTCCATTAGATTTCTTTTCATTTTTTCAACTTTTATTACTTGGGATGGTAAAAAGATGAGGCAGACAAATAAAATGTATTTTGACAAGTAAAAGTTTAAAAAAGTGAAAAGTAAGCGCTTTAATCTAATGGAGAAAACAACTAGAATCAATGCTCTGTGGATGAACAGGAAGTAGTGGTAGGGTGTGACTCAAAGGGATCTGGCGCCCTCTATCTTGCATTGCACTACTTTGTGCAAAAGGAGAGTAAAGGCAAAAGCCCAAAAACAAATAAAAAAAAAGTACAGTAAATTAATTTGATTGGCTTCCCACTGATGAAAAAGTTTGGTTAATATTATTAATATAATATTATATTGTGTACCAATTCTGTCTAATGCCCAAACTATCTAACAGATAATCTTTTAATTGTGTTGGTTGCCACTCTGCGTGTTCCAAAACAAACCATGTTGTTTGTTCTAACATTGTTATTAAAACATCTTAAAGCTGCTACCTTGACACTGGGCAAGTGTCTGACTTTTCACTGGTTAAGTAAACAATGTTTACCCTTATGAGTTTTTTAGGTCTGTTTTTGGGACGGCAGGAGCCGTCAACAACAAGATTACACCATCACGTCGACAACTCTGTTGTATTCTATCCACTGATGAAGGTCATGTCACAAGCTGACATGGCCACTTTGCACGATATGACATCATTCCATCCTATTGTCCTGATCATATAAAAAGCTTGTCAACTATCTTTTATTGAGAGCAGTATGGGTGTACCACTTACTACTGCTGTATTATTGGATTCTGTTAATACAATTATTTAAAACTGACTTATTGGTGTGCTGCCTCTTCCTTGCGTGGACTGACTGTGGTTATATTCTTGGGGGAAACTGAGACTTGTGGAAATTGATTACTTTCTAAGGAATTAATGTACCTATCACCCACAATTACATCATCAAAATATTAGTGAATAGCAGGTTTCATTCACCCTTTTTTTAAATGTCAGGCAGCGGCTGTTTAATACTCTTATAGAAAACATGTTTCCCATAAAATGAACACAATTTGCATTCAGCGTTTAAAAAAGCAAATATTCTGAAATTCTGCCTATTCCAAATAGATACACAAACATCTGTTTGTTCCTCTATCAATTAAACCTGAAATGCCAGAAATCAAAGACATATTGCTTTCACATTATGTCAAACATTATTTGACATAATGTGAAAGCAATAGGCCTATATGTCAGATGTCAGATGTATGAATCTGTATTTTTCCCTTTCATTTCTAATAAATTCTTCAATCAATCTTCTTCAATCAATCAAAAATGTTAATGTTAATGTGTCCATCTTGTTTGTCAACTTTTTAAGGCCAGACGTAGGCCTACCCCTACAGTGGTTCGAGCCAGAAGAATACATTAGAGCCTGATCGAAGGGGGTGAACAGATTTTCAGTAGGCCTACTTTTGTTTCTTTGATTTATTGCTTGGCCATGCATTTGGTTATAGTGCACTTTCTTTATCACATTTACATAGACATGGCTTTAATACGACAGTCAATAATTATGCTGTTTAAACTTTAAAGCCAATTACCAAGTATCTTCAAAGTGGCGTCACCCGTTGTGTTACTTGTGTAGGCTAGTGGTTGCGCACGTATCACTTTACCGTTCCTCGACCCTCTCTCAGTTCGTGCTGGGACTGAGAGTGAGAGACCTCTCTCAGTTGATGCTGGGACTGAGAGAGGAAGGTAGCCTACGTGAACACCAAACAATTTGCAAATTTCTGTCTAATAGAGTTCTACAATATCATACTGTTAATTGCAGCGAAATGGAAGGCTTCATGATGTGTATTGTATAAGAAAACACTTCTGTGTAAACTGAGAGTCGCTATAGTTGTAGCATGCTGTGAAAGACTACACTAATTGTGAACCTATTCTGTGTGCACAAAAATGCTTTGATGTTCCCGCGAAGCGTCGCGCCTCGGTGCTGTTGCATCATGGGAGCTGTAGTAGGCTATTGTATGTGCACTAGGCACACTAGTACCTGCATTTGAAGAGAATTGTGGCAAGGGTTCTGATTAACTCATTTTAGGCATTCTCATGAGAAACCTGTATGCCTTTATTCATCTACCCTTGTGCTGTGCACTGTCTTTGCAGGTACATGTTCTCACAAGTGTAGGCCTAAGTATCACTTACGTTGCTCCTCAAGGGCAGACCAGTTTTTCCCCACTTTTTCTTACTTTTTTATATTTTTTGGCAAAATCTAGCTCGATGCCAGGTGAACAGCCGCCTCCGTGCAGTGCCACGGCTCGACGCAGGAGGTGTTTTTCTGCGGCCCGGAGGCACTGTGCATGGAGGCTTGCTCGAGTGGGTCATCATGACGCAGGAGGTGCCGTACCTAGGGATCATGGGACAATATGAAAATCTCATGTTTACGATTATTGTGACCAAAGAAATTGCGATTTACAATATTATCGCGATAATCAAAATATCCCCAACATCCATTATCCTGGGGAGGAACATTTGCCCCAAAAGATTGCTGATCTACAACCTCACAACGCGTCACAACGCGTTGTGAGCTTTAATGTCCAGTGATGGACTGCTGTGTGACCAACTTTTATTGTATGTTGTACTGAAAAAGAAAATCTACAAAGTAACTAGTAACTAATGTTTTTAAAACTGGATAAGCTCAGGAAACAAAAAAAATATTTATGTCATATTTACAAAACGTCTCAGATGGTAAAACATAACAACGAACAAAACAAGACCTGGCTTATATGTGTAGGACAAGTACATTTCTGAGAGTTTCCTGAGCAAACCCATTCCACCTCGAATCTCAAAATCAGGCTCAGACATGCAAGTGTTTAATGGGGGTCAGGTCACATGACCCACATTCCCGAAATTTGACTCCTCATTGTCCGAGCTGGTTGCATGGGCTGTGCCTCAGGTGTTAACTTGAGACCACCTTCTTCTGACCGCTCTCAACACAGACACTCTCAATGTATAGTTGCATTGGCAAATATTTTACAGTCTCTCTTGACACAAAGTAGAGCCCATTGTCTTGCTTTTCCCTTGAATACCATTGACAACTGTTTGCATTTTCAGCTCCACCATGGTAGGAGGATGGACACGCCGGTTGACGGGGGATTTGAAGAAGAGTCCTGTGTTGACGACCACAGCGATCGGCTTCATCCTCTTGGTCCTGCAGAAGGCCGCGGGGATGCATTTCGAGTGTCCCTGCTACGGAGTGACGTACAACAATCTTTCCGTCAGTTTCTTCTACATCATCCCAGCCTTCATGTCCTTCCTCCTGATGGTGGTCATCAAGGTGGGCAAGATCAGCGGCTTCCTGGACGTGCTGTCCACCTTCGTGCCCTCCTTCGTCTGGTGGGTGTTGCTCATGCTCGACGGCCGCTACTGGTCCTGCGCCCGGACGGAGTGGGACGGTAGATATCTGCAACTGGACCGGGGTCCGGTGAGATGGTGTGAGCCAAAGAACTTGGTTAACTGCACTCTCAACAACGGCTCCACGCTCGCACGCCAAGATTGCATGCTCCTGTCACAGTGGTACTACGTTGAATCTCAAGTAAGTTCTACGTTATTATTTTAATATCTTTTGTATTATTTATTTACTCATTGGAGGCAGTGTCGTCTTGCCCAAGGACACTTCCACGTGTGGACAGGAGGAGCCGGGATGAGAACCGCCGAGCCGACCCACAGATCATTGCACAACTTGCTCTACATCCTGAGCCACAGCCACCCTGTATATACAATACCTTTGGTGTAGTGTTTAAGATGTTAGACTTCCATGCGGGAGATCAGACCCGTTACATATATAAATATAACTGTGTGTTTTGTGTCCCAGTTCATTGCATTAGTCCCTCTGGCGTACATCTGTGGGGCCCTGCTGGTGTACCTGATGAAGACGTACAAGGACTTGCGGTGCAACTGCCAAGATGAGGACTCTCCCAGTGCTCCCACACCACATGAACAACCGGACAAGACGGTGGGTAGCAGGAAAACAATTTTGACACCTACTGTATGTATATACAGAGGCTTCATTTCAGAAAGAAGTCGGTTAATAAACTAATGGTTACATACAATAAAAGTCTAAATTATCTACATTTATATACAGCTATCGGCCCATTGATAATGATCGGTTTAACCCATTCAGGCCGGGAACACATTTTGCTGTTTGGGAGGGGCTTACAGTACATGTACAGTATGTAGCAACATATTTGTTTTGTAGGCTAATTTCAGATTTAGCCCTATTCTATAGGTTAGGCCTAATTAATCACTACAGTCTGTCTGTAGTGATTGAACCCGAAGTTCCCACTTGCCAGACTAACACACAACCCGTCGTGCCAACAGGGCTGAGCCTGATTGGCAGGGTTGTTGCGCACTGGGTCTTGGCTGTACTAACTATGGGGGCTACAATGATGTAGTGCCCCAGACAAGACCCCGCCACAACAACTCGGCCAATCGGACTCAGCTCTATTGGCACAGTAGGTTGTGTGTTGGTTTGCCGAGTGGGAGACTGGGGTTTCGATCCCAGCTTGGCGCAAAACTCTACATGTCTGTTTGTCTGTCCGTCCTGAGATGGACTGATCCAGGGACATGCTGGGCCCCTGATTCAGCCCGGGAAAAAGAGTTGTAGAGGCCCTCATTGCGCGCTATAGAGAGAGAGATCTCTCTATAGCGCTGCTGCTACTCAAAGATTTGCCATTTCAGATCATGACAAGTGACAAGCCAGTGGGCCAGTTACATGAGTTATATTTCGTCATTGTCGGGTGGAAACCTTGTATGTCCAAAACCATTTTGAAAATGATTTAAACTAGTGAAAACAGCTGATCTACAAGCACACAACGCCTCGCAGCGCGAGGCGTTGTGTGCTTGTAGATCTGCTGTTTTCACTACTTTTGTGCGACAGCCTTGTATGATGAAGCAGGGCTTTGCTTTGCGAAAATATTTACAAATTTGAAACTTGGAGATACGAGGTTTTCTGCCCGACAGAGACAATTTACTTTGTTGGCCGCCCAGCCCCCAAGATGAAACAAAGGCCAACATTTTTATTTTTTATTTTTTTCCCCTAATAGCCGGCCTAGACCGGCCGGGAATTTACCGGCCGTTCGGGAGTTGTCCCGCTTTTCCCAATGGCCAGCACGTCCCTGGACTGATCTCTTCACTGTTTGTTACATTTTATTTCTACAGGATGGGGTGAAGGAGGAAGAGATGAAGGATATAAACATTAACCTGGACGTCTATGAAGTCATTTTGCGCAAGAAGGGTATGTTCTTCTATTGTATTGAATTATATTTGTTCATATACACATGATAGGTGAATAGGATGAAAACAAGAAGACAAAAAAGTGTGAATGAATCTTTGTATTAGAATTGTAGGCATTATATAGGAAATATGCCTGATTTTGCATAACTTTCCAGAATCTAAATAGAGTTGAATCTCCCTGCCACACCCAGTGTTGCCATCTGTCGCTAGATCTAGCTACTAGCTACCCCCACCCCCAGCTACTTAATTTGTGAAAAGCTTCTTGTGACAAATCTAGCTACTTTTTCCTGATGATTTGGGGACAAATGGTGTTGACAGGAGGCAGAGATAAAACCCTAATTATTCTTCCTTTTCTCTCTCTCTGCATGCATTTGCTGCCTGCCTGCTCCTCAGTGACACACACACACACACACACACACACACACACACACACACACACACACACACACACACACACACACACACACACACACACACACACATACACACACACACACTGACTATTGTTGTATTTTTTCTTCGCTGATGTCACCACTCTCTCCAGCATATGGCTTGCATGTCACCAACAAAAGCGCAGTTAGGCCCATTTAGATTGATTGAACGGCCATCCAGCCAATCATAGCTATTTGACCAACCCTCCAGTCTATGATAGGTCCAGCCACGTCATATGATTCTTCAGGTTAAGGGAAGAAAATGTTTTAAAACACACTTTTTATGGATTTACTTTTAAAAAGACTCCAAAACGTTATGTCAAGAATGGACTACAAAGCAACGTGTCTGAACAAGATATTACCACGACACGAGGGAGACTTTGTTGGAAAGGCAACTTTGTCAAGTATCAGCAAGAGACTGCGCTCATTCACTACTGTTTGTGTGGAGTGAGTTAACTTTCTCCCAAACAGGTAAGACAATTGTTTATAGTTAAGGCCTGTCCATAGTCTCTCCGAAACCGAACTTTTCTTCAGAGAGTTCCAATTTTCCGACGTGCAAATTTCCAAACTCTAATTCAGAGAGACTATGGACAGGCCTTTACTGCTGCCGTGCAAACCCGATATGAACACAAAAAAAAACCCTGAATTATTACCCCAAAATGTATTTATTACCAAATTTTGCGCACATGAAATTTGTGCACGCGCATTTGTGCATGCGCGTGCAGCGTGCGTCCACCCCACCCCTAGCGACTTCTAGCTACTTCTGGTTGAGCCACCAGCTACTTCCGTCATGGGTTGTGGCATGTTTTTGAAAAGCGTTTCGCTGTTTCTATGTGTCATCTTTTCAACACCCAAACCTAACCCTTACCCTAACCTCCGTGGGGTGAGTCGCTAACCATCCCGCCGCTGCGATGTCGAAATGATGGTCGTTCGCAAGAGCGAGATTTCCCCCAGTTCCACAGCCTCCGTCTGCCTTCTGGGTCCCGACTCCATATACATTTACACATAACTAACTCATCTTCAGGGGCGGATTCACATCCGTGTCACTTTAGATTTTAACCGCTTTTATTGATTGATTGATTGTATCAATACAATAACGGCTTTCTCAAAACTGTACACAAAATGCTAAACCCGGCACTTCCTTCCCAAGATGACTCTTTCTTTGCACATCAAATCTCTTAATCTCACAAAATGGAACTTGTGTTTTCATTTGGTATACACAGCCATATTTCCAAATGACAACACCTGCCATTCGTTGAGTACACACAACTAAGCATTTGCTGCACACTACCAAGCATTTACAGCAAACTAGGTGCAACATTTAAAACACAATCATAGAAATGGAACAACACACCATACAGTATGAATGACAATGATTCTGGAGAATGAGCTATTTCTCCTTTTGTAAAATGGTGGACCTTGATGTGAAAAGGTTTGAGAACCACTGATAGAAGCATACGTTTTTCAAAAACCTAAGGATTTAGAAGACATTTAGTAGAATCTGCCTCAGGTCTTAATGGGTTAACGGAAGGGCTGAGAAAAAGGAAAATATTTTAACATTCCATAGTTTCTGGTGAGACTTTTGTTTTATGAAGGGACCGATGCAGGACCTCTTAGGAGTCTATTTATTTATGTATCCAGATTGAAGTACACCACCAAAATGTATTTTTCTCCCCTTACTCACTAGGGCTGCCCCCTGCACAACAAGGTGGCCCTGGAGGTGTGGCAGCAGTGGGCAATGGGGCACAAGAGCTGCCTCCTAGTGCTACACCACCAGATGACGGCACTGGGGCGGTAAATGTTCCTTTGCTTGAGGTCAGCTCTAGAGCCACTAAGCCTGACCTATAGCACAACAGTGCCTCAACGCATTGCGTCATCATCGGCCAGACCTCCACTTCCAGATCTCCACTCCTCTTGTCCACTCGTCGCTGCCAGCGTGTGTGCCTTTTTGCAACAGAAATGGATTTCCCAAAGATTCCTCCATTACTTACATTGGCTATAGTACAATGTCCTTTGATTGATTGGATATTTTATTAGACAGAAATGTAAAACAGCACAAGCAATGGAAAAACACTTATAGGTGATGAATGAATGAATACCTGGCAGTGAATGTGTTAAAGGGACACTCATATAGTAAACCTTTTTTTGTATATCAAATACTTATGTACTTCTATTAGTCCATTAACGGTGTGCTTCATGCTGGTTTGATGCACACTTATGTTTAATTTCCATTTATTACTGCGACCATAGGTTGCATTTACTATAAAAACCTCCAGATCCTGTGCAGACCTCAGTCATTTTCATATTTGGGAAAATATGGCCACATTTTGTCCAACTTAAAAAACCAACCCTGTCTGTGCTATTTTTTCCTCAAAAGAAGTAAAACTGCTAGGGCTAGGCTGCAATGCCTAGTGTTGGCCACTGCCAGGTACAAAATCTCTGCAAATAATATAGTAACGGTATCAATCACATCTGAGTCTGACACTGTCTGCTACTCTCTGTGCAAAATCTAAAGATAATAGATGTATTTGGCTTTAATTCCATTGCACAGTTGCATATCAGAGTTATTCTTTTTACAGCCATTAGTCTTAGACTTGGATAGTCTTAGTCTTAGTCTTCTGAATGTTTTAAAGTCTAGTCTTATCTATTCTTATCGACAAAATATCAAAATCTTGTAGTCTTTAGTCAACAAAAGTAGCACTGGCCCTTACTGGTGATTATTAGTGATGTAACCTACATTAAATGTTTATGAGTTCTAATGATGTATTTGAATGATACTGTTCATTATAGAGAACAGTATTTCTATATCTCTATGCTTTCTGTATTCATTTTAATAAAGCCACAAATATTCCATCAATTGTTCAACATTTGTATGTTGTTTGCTTTTTAAAGTAAAACATTTCAAGCATGCGTGTCAACATTAAGGTTCATTTTACCTTTTTTTTTTGTTTTGGAGATTAAAACTTACATTTGAAAACGTTGGCACCTCGCTGCTCCTTCATAGTTTAACATGATTCACAATTTAAAAATTCCACCTTACTCTGGACATGCATGCAGGGGAGTTTTACTTTGAAATAACCTGTAGTTTAATGCATTGTCAATGTAAATCAAATGGACATTTAAAGGAGAAAAAATTAAAAGGTTGATAAATGGGAGCCAATAGCTACGAAGCTGAGTTACTGGTGCTTGGTGGGACTCCTTATTTTCCAGGTGTTTCACGTTGATTCTGACGTGACATAATTTTTTCCAACGCTGACCGGCTCGACCAAAGTGAACAAATATCTCTCTTCAGGTTTTAATGCACCATGAGCTTTCCTCAAATGCAGGGGTCATCAATATATCAGACACCAAATCGAATTATGTGGATCTCAGGATCCAATTTAGAAGCAGTTTACAGTGCACTAGACAAATAAACTATAGGCTAAGTAGTTATGCTTAATTATAAACATTTATAATGCACAATCTTAAAATGTATTATGTTCCAGTACACATTCTGTGTCATTACTTCACTTTATCCTGTATATAGCCCACTGTATACAGCATCATTTCTTTGACACTTATTTTAACAAAAAGAATATCACTTACTTACACCACCTTTAACAACATGAACCCAGAATCCTTAATCTGGGGGGCGAACATTCAGCGAACATAGCTGATCTACAAGCTCACAACACCCCTAGTGGGCAGTAACATTTTGTTCACAGCCATGTTGGTTCTCTGAGGCTGTGAACAAACTTATTCCCAGGGTCTCCAAGCTGAGGGAGTGAGTGATTGAAGAATAAGGCTATTTTCTGGGCAATTCTAGTAAAAGTGTACCCTCTAGTGGCCATTCAGAAAATAGCCAGTAGAGACATACATATCAAGCAAACCCAAAGGCACCCAAACCATTTCTATAAGTCATACACACCAACCAAAGGCACCCAAACAACCTCTGTGATTGTGTGTGTGTGTGTGTGTGTGTGTGTGTGTGTGTGTGTGTGTGTGTGTGTGTGCGTGCGTGCGTGCGGGTGCAATGTGTTGCATGTGCAGGTCTGCATTCTTGTTGTTCAGCTCTGAGCATCGTCCCAGTGTGAAGCAGCAGCAGCCAGGTCTGTCTTCGGCAGACTGTGCCAAGATACTGGGAGAGAGGTGGAGAAATCTGAGCCAATATTATAAACAACCATATGAGAAGAAAGCCCAAGAACTAAGAGAGAAATATGACATGGTAATTTTGATAGATACCAGAGAGCAGAGAGTCAAAATACAACCAGCCCAATTGAGTTGTATTGTATTAACATACGGTACTCTACCATACAGGTTGGACAAATTGCATTTTATTCATTCAAAAAAGTTACAAAGTGCTGCTTTAAGTGTGTAAGTTAAATCAAACTAATAGATAGATAATAGAAGTAGACAGTTATTCAGATAATTTCATGTATTTAGATGGATTGACGAGCTCAATGGAAATAGAGCATCTGAGCTTTTAGTTAATTAAAGTGAATTCATTAAGTTTGACCAGACAATCATCTGTTCAGCAGAGGTGATACTTACTGTAGATAAGCTCATTACGTGTTTGTGTGTGTGTGTGTGTGTGTGTGTGTGTGTGTGTGTGTGTGTGTGTGTGTGTGTGTGTGTGTGTGTGCGTGTGCGTGTGCGTGTGTGTGTGTGTCTAGGACATGGTGGTATATCAGAAAAACTCTCTGATGATGATAACCAAGATAATTATAATAACACGTTTACTGTCTCCACCAGCCCACATTTTACACCCTGTCCGTCTGCCAATGCCAAGTCCCTATTTGCAATTTTGAATTATTTCCCATCTGCCAGGTTCAGTTTTTTCCCCATCTGCCTGTTCGTTTTTTCCCTATCCACCCATTCGGTTTCTTCCCCGTCCGGCTACTTTTCAGGAGGCCGATTTCATTGGTAGCAGGAGGACTCTTCTGCACTGAGGCCACATGGTTCAGCAGGTTGTTTCCTGGTCTAACGTCTAACGTCTCATCTGACACATGTTTTGATATTACTCCTCCTCCTTGGTACGGACTACTTCTCGGCATGGGGTCCATGATCCACCTTTTTCCAATTTTGCTAGTCTAGGATGGCTCAGGGTAGAAGAAAGGGTTAAGCAACAAGAAATGGAATTGGCTCTCAAAATAGTCAATGGGGCTTTGCCCTCATTACCCTTATATCTGACTAAATACCTAGTGAATGACATCCACAGCCACAATACTAGAGGGAGCGACAACAACAATCTGGTAACACCCAAACATGAGTAAATTCTCTTTCTACAATCCTGCCACCAAAGTGTGGAATGCCCTGACACCATCGCTTAAAATGTGGTTCACTGGCTTCCTTCAAAACATGCCTGAAAATCCACCATTCAGGAGGTCAATGGATCCTAAATCTCACTTCTTCCATAGAAAGTTGATGGCACTCAATGCCTCTACCCCCAACCCCCCTTTTACCCCCTATCTTTTAACTGCAATGAGGAGCCTACACAATCAAGAATTTCACCCACTTTACTTGTAATGTGATGTGACAATAAAGATTGATTCTGATTCTGTATATGTTTCAAAACTTGTTATTTCTGTAATATTATATAGATATATAATATTATATATAGATATAAATAACCAAGCTCTATATTCTTGTTCTCACACAGTTCGATGCATGAGAGTTAAGAGTTCAGCACCACGGACAGCGACAGCAGTCGTGTCATCTTGGAACCTAGCCAATAGCCATGGTTCACATACAGTTGTCTGTCACGATATGACAATCATGTTTCAGGGCTACTTTCCCCAAATTGTGAAACAAACAAGCAATTTCATTTACTTCATTGCTCGTCTAGAATACAGTTATTTTGGAAGAATCTATATAGCCACCATGCCCCATCACCACCATGGCTGTGTCGGTGAAAGAAACATGTGTTTTTGTACCAATGTCCAAAAATGTATCTAATGAGCAATGGGGGTTCTCCACAGTAAATTACTTCTAAGACGCCTCAGGGCGACTTGTGACCTTGTCGCATGTTCTTGGTCATCTGGCCAGTGATGTATATTGGACCAGTTACCCATATATGGAGACCCCTGCATGATAGTCATGACAAAACATGCCCATACGGTATATGGGCATTACCAAATATGGGCATTCCCAGATATGTCCTTAGTATTGATTACTTTGAAACAGGGATCTCCATATGGGCATAAAACATATGTTAATTAGTAAAGCCAAGTAGGGCCTCCTGGGGATCTCCATATATGGCCATAAGGGGGTACCCTAACAGGGCATCATCTGGGGATACTGTATATGGACATTTTATTTATTTTATTTAATATATATTAATATATATCCATAATACATTATATGGACTTACTATTAATGTTTTCGGGGAAGGTAGGGTGTAAATCAGAGCAAAGCAGGCTCTTAGGCCAGTTGGGGCCTGGGATTGATGACATCAGAAATCTCCATATGGGCAAAACGAGATTTTGTTCCTAGGAATGCCCATATATGGACTTTTTATTTTATTTTATACTTTATTAATGATAATATGTATCCATATATACAATATATGTTGTGCCCATACATGGAGATCCTTATCTAAACCAGCCATACAGATATGGGCCATGTCTTGGCCATCTGGCCTGTGATATATATCGATGACATCAGGGATCTTCATATATGGGCATAAAAGGGATTCTGGGGAATACCCATATATGATACTTTTATTTAAGTATATAAGTTGGCGTGGCACGCCGCAGAGCAAACAACGTACGCGTTTCGGCATAAAGCCTTCTTCACAATCCAAAATATGAACCCCCTTCTTCAGCGTTGACCACAATCCAAAATATGAACCCCCGTTGTAAAAAAGACAAAGTTGTCCTTTAAAAGCTGTCTGGGGGGCACTCACAAAAGTAGACGATAAAATGACCCCAAACATGCTTGAAAGTGAAACGTCCGTTTAATGACTGGCCCCCCTGCTTTGTGGGACATCGTTGCATCTCGTTGCATCACATCACGGAGCAGCTGAACCAGTCTTTCTTGGACGTTGTCTTATAACGCTGAAGAAGGCTTTACGCCGAAACGCGTACGTTGTTTGCTATGCGGCGTGCCACGCCAACTTATATACTTAAATAAAAGTGCCTTAAATCTGATAGATCCGTGAGTGCTGGTATTCTCGTGTTTAAAGTTACGTTCCCGACCGTGCACCCGGTAAAATTGCTCAGAGAAGAGAAGAGAAATGGAGTCGTGCTTACTATGTAAAAATACCCATATATGGACTTTTACATAGGTGATGTCACCTGTGATATCACCTGTGATGTCACGTGACAAGGGAACCAACCCATAGACTGTAAAAATGTGAACTGACACAGACAGACAGACAGACAGACAGACAGACAGACAGACAGACAGACAGACAGACAGACAGACAGACAGACAGAGACAAGCTGCAACATTTCTCATGGTAAACTGCGACCTTCGGTCGCAATCTATAGCTAGAATGTTTGGTTCAAATTACATTTCAAGTAAGTCTCACACTGGAGTTGCAAAGGCAATACATTCAAAATTTGGATCCAATTTGGGCTGTAGATTGCTTATTCCCTCTTTTTTATGATTTTAGTTAGATGTTCACCGATTCTGTTGATGCTGCAGCAATTTGACTCAAAATACATTTGGAGAAAATAGAGGCAACTTGAATGTTGTAAAGTGAACTGAGTTAGCTCTGGCCCATGGACATGCAGAGCTCCATTTGGACCCTCTCCCTCCGCTATAGGCTACTAGGCCTCTCTCTCTCTCTCTCTCTCTCTCTCTCTCTCTCTCTCTCTCTCTCTCTCTCTCTCTCTCTCTCTCTCTCTTTCTCTCTCTCTCTCTCTCTTTCTCTCTCTCTTTCTCTCTCTCTCTCTCTCTCTCTCTCTCTCTCTCTCTCTCTCTCTCTCTCTCTCTCTCTCTTTCTCTCAGCAATCTATAGCCTAATAAAAACATTATTTTCATTTAATTTGCAGTGGTCTGAAGTATGGTCTTTCCTACTTGTATACTTTGAGAAAGTTGGTATCATTAAGACATGACACATAGCCCAGAGCCTCTGCCTATGACATGATGACGTGAACGATCAAGTTTGTGATCCACCCACGTGAAGTCATAATGGGGAGGTCCCATTGTCCTGTAGTCATCAAAGCCCATTTGTTTGACACAAAGTTCCTTTCGTTTTCATTGGCGCGAGGATCGAGGCGACTTCTGGCTAAGGTATGCTACCCTATACTAATGGGACAAATGCAACAGGCTATTAATCTATAATTCTATTAGCCCTGAAACATGAAACATGACGGTCGCTGATAACATGACGTTATCAGCGACCGTCATGTTTCAGGGCTATTTACAGTATTTCTATGTGAATTCCAGAAGAGTCGCTGGAAAGAAACTCGCCCGCGGGCTGATGGTTTATGCCTTTTGATTGAATGATGATTGAGGTATTTATTATACGTTTTGGATAAGAAAGGTACAGTTTCATGACAGTAGGCTACAGTTCACTGATACAATATCAACTAAAAACAAACTCGGGTAAGGCCAGGCTTATTTGTTATTTTCCATTGAGATCCTTAATATCCTTATAGGCCTACCTCTGTAAACTATGCCTAAACGGTTAAACCTAAACCTTATTCCTAACCTTAACCTCAGTAAAAAACGGTGCCAAAACCTAACCATATTCCTAATCTTAACATCAAAAAGATAAACGTAATCCTGAAGTTATTTCTAACCTTATTCTCACGGCCGGGCTATACCAAGGCTTTTTACGCGCGGGCACTACAGCTCACGCGCGCGTTTTCTGGTGTAGCCCGGCATTGAGTTAAATAGGCCTACATACAAGAATAAAAATCTCGCCGAGTTTCTTTTCTGCGTTTTCGTCTCCCAGCAAACATTTTGAGGTATATTAGACATCTAATATACATCTAAACTTATACCAGACGTCTAAGTTTATACGTATAAAAATGGTCTAGATTTGCAAGTTTTTTAGACGTCTAAACTTAGACTAGACGTCTAATATACGTCTAATAGACGTCTAAGTTTATACCTGGGTCTAAATTTAGACTTCTAATAGACGTCCGGCCGTAAGGTCTAAATATAGACGTCTATTAGACGTCTAAATTTAGACCCAGGTATAAACATAGACATCTATTAGACGTATATTAGACGTCTAGTCTAAGTTTAGACATCTAAAAAACTTGCATATCTATACCTCTGGTAGACCATTTTTTATACGTATAAACTTATACTTCTATTTCAAATTGTTTAGTGGGCTAGGTGGTTTTCGATTAAATCAACTAGAAAAAAGCGCCCTCCGGTCGTTTTGTAGCCTGTAGCAATGACGCGACCGCAGTTTTCCCGGTGAACCTGAGCGTAACGGTGGGGGTGCGGGATTGGGGAACAAACACATGGAGAGACTCATCGCCAATTGCAAGATATTTAAAAGTCATTTGGGGGGCCATGGTGATAACCTTTTCTTCCCACTACTAGACAAAGGATTTATATTGTCTGTGTTATTGTTTACAACCACAATTATTCAAATTCAAAGGAGCTTTATTGGCATGAGAAAACATAGGTTACGTTTACATTGCCAAAGCAAGTGTCAGAAATAAAATAAAACAGTTGAAAATGGGGAACATAGGCCTATACATTGGGAGGGGGTACAGCATTGTGTAAACAGAGCTATGTCACATTGTGACATTTTATATAAATGTCACAATGTGACATTTATATATGCACACACAGAAACTTTACTAAGGTATTTGTTCTTGAGTATTTCCAATAGTTTTACTTCTACTACATATACCCCAACCCCTGCATGTACCTCAAGGTGCGCAGGCCTCCACCTCTCAGTTCACACATAGGTGTGATTTTTGAGCGGTGGTAAACCGCTCCATAGAGTGGCTGTGCGTGTGTCTGTAGCCATTTCGGCAGCTATTTTTGCCATAGCAATGTATGTATGTGTGTGTCTGTAGCCTGTACATCCTAGACTTATATCCTAGTCTGAAGACGTTATGCAAGCACGACCATCGCTCACTTCACATTGGGTGTGATTTTTACTTTTATAATGAGTGGGTATCGTCCTAATTCTGCCCTGCAAGCATTGTTTGTTGTTTTCCGTTGGGTGCGGAGTATAGATTTGCATCTATTCATGTGCACGTGTGGCAAGAAAGCGGTTCCACCGCTTTCTTAGCCTACTAGTTTTACTAGTAGGCTAGTGTAAGCGTAGAAGCCTTTTCAGAAGTTAATTTAAAGTTTTCCATTTAATAATTTCCTTTATCCTCATCTAATCTTGCACTAATGCACACAACTGTTTTCGCCAGGTTTTAAGGTTTTATTTTAGTTGTTTCTCAAAAGCTTGCGACCCTCCTTGCCCATCGGCCCCCACCGTTGCGCTCAGGTTCACTGGGAAAACTGCGGTCGCAGCAAGGACACATTGTGGATAATGCTAGCATAAGATAAGGGTGATGAGGACAGTCACGGAAGCTGTGAGTGTGAGTCATATGTGAGTGAGTGTGTTTTGAACACACAATTCAATTCAATTTCTATTCAAAGGGCTTTATTGCCCGGTTGCCGTAGTCTTTTCTGAGCCGGGGTCTCGCCCTAACCCTAACCCCCTTAAAGTTCAAACCTCGACAACGGTTTTAACAAAGAAACAAGCTTATTCGTGGGTTCAATTTGTAGTCCTACAGCGGCCATATTGAGGACCAACACAGGTGTTCTGATTGATGTAGAACATTAATTCTATGCCAATCAGACAAGTGTTGACCTGTGTTGGTCCTCAACATGGCCACTATAGGACTACAAATTGAACCCATGAATACAATAGACATGTATAGTAGGTGTTGAGCGACGTTCACTACCCCCCAAACATTGAATCACCATTGCACCACTTTATTGGCATGAGAAAACATACTTTATTGGCATTAACAAACACACTGATGCACCCGGATTTAGGCTGTATACGCAGGCTTAACCATGGCTCATGATGGAGAATCAAGTCCACCTCATGTAAAAATAGCCGATCTACAAGCTCACAACACCTTGCGTTATGAAGCTTGTGAGCTTGTAGATCACCTATTTTCACATTTTGTGACTTTTTCTTATATTATTTGAAAATTCGGCCAATGTTTGAACAGTTTTTATAGAGGTTTTATTGGAGTATTAAAAAGGTATTAAAAAGTCCTTAAATTGTCACTTCACCGTCATCTGGGGACCGCTCAAAAAATCACGTGGGGAGAGAACCCACGTGATTTTTTTTTACAGTGGTTCCCAGGCAGAGAACCACTGTAAAAAGTATATAAAAGCATATTTTTGCAGAAGATTGCTTCACGTTTTTTGAGCAGATCATGATGTCTACCTCTAGATGGCAGAGTTGTCCTGTTCTATGTTCTAATACACGCCATGATTGGACCTTGTACTGTATCCTACTCATCATTGTAGGCTACAGTCAAGTGTGCACTGCATAACTAGCATAGGCCTATCTATCATGTTGTAATAGGCAAGCCTATTTCTGCCATTGAGGCATAACTCTTTACTTTACTCTGAAATCATTATGTTAAAGTAAAGTAAATAATTAAACAAAATAAAACTAAAATATCTAGATCCAGCTATTGGCCTGTCCTGAATGTGAAGATAGCAGATATGCCATCAAAGGGGCAAAGTAGGCCTACTACATTATAATAGAATATTAGAATATTAATTCATGTTGATACTGAAGAAGGCATACTGTGATTGTTTGTCCTACTGTACATGTTTGTTGTTTCTAGCATTAACATTTGTGATACCGTGAGATTAAGACTATCACCATAATTTACCCTAGTTGCCAGACCCATGAAATGGGTAGGCCTACATAAGCAAATGTCTGTCCGGGTTTTCTATATAAAGGGTATATATGATGATGACATGATGATGACATGCCTACAAAAGGCATGATGTCATAAATGATGATGACAGACAGGGGGTCTGGCACAACCAGGTTGACCTGGTCTAGTTTATAAACATCAGCAACATTAGGTTAGCAACTGCTGCTTTTCAGAAAGTTTACCTTCAGAGTTCAGACTGAAAAAGCGCCCCACCTGGTGTGCATTTCCGAATGCACCCCCCGATTCCCGGCGAGTTTCATTCCGGCGACTCTACTGGTATTCCTTCAAAATAGCAGGCCTACTTCAGTACTTGATCAAATGTCTACAACAACTGTGCTACTTTAGAGATTTCAGATATTCCTTCTCACTGTTCTCTCTCTCTCTCTCTCTCTCTCTCTCTCTAGCCCTATGTCACATGAGACCGATCCTGTACTGTACATACAGTAGGCTAAATGGCAGCATTATTTCCGTCTTTGTTTTGTACACTACACAGACTAGCCCCATATAGAACCCTCACCCGTCGCTGTATACTGTTGTGCTCCGAGATGAGGTCCTAGAAAGGTGGCGTAGCGATCGCTGGACTGCCGCAACAACGAGTTGGAAAATACTCGAAACGAAATGTTATCCAAAACGTAAAGGTAGTTCCGAGCTCCCAGACAGTGGTTACCTAACATCGGTACATAAAACATGAACTACGGCATGAAACGACCCCTTAAATCGCTAGTTTTGTAATGTTTTCCCATTCAACTGGAACTCCCCCGGCGGCAGTTGCCTGTATCTGCTACAATGGGAACCCAACGAGCAATTTGAGGGCTAAATGACGTAATTTGAACGTTTAAACGTCAACTAGACGTCTAGCTAAAACTAGTTTATCAAGGGTTTAAATTGGCAATTTTTTCAACGTCTATACATAGACTAGACATTGTATCAACGTCATTTAAACGTCTACATTTCGCCGTTAGCGGCCGCCGAAAGTAGTGAAAATGATGGCAGTCAGCAGGGTTTAAAAACACAATTTCTTGGTTTTGAGACCCTATACCCTACACGTTGCACCACGGCTGATCGAATTTATTGCGCATTTCATTGCAATTGGTGTTTGACATAAGTAGCAAGCGGGGTTCGAATTTGCAATCTTTTGGTCACCAGACCTGTACACTAACCACTAGACCATGGCCACAAACAAGGAAGTATCCTGCACTATTAGTATCTGACATATCGCCTCCCGCTGTTCATTTTAGGTCGGTGCATTTTGTTTGACAACGCAAACTAACTTATATTGATGCATAGCTATAAAACTATTTTATTTAATCATTATCATTGAATAATGGTGGGGATGTGGGGAGACAGCCGTGTGTGTTTGTGTGTTGCTGTCAGAATGAATTATGTAACTCAGAGAAGTTTGAATGTAGGCTACATTAACCATTCATTAATTAGCTTTAATAATCGAATATGGCCTATATTAAAAAGCCATGTATCATTTGGTTTACAACACAACACCCACAACTCGCTACAAACTAGGCAATCAGAAAATATGTGACAAGTCTTAATAACTAACTAACTAACTAACTGTAAAGGATACAATTATGTCTGATAATGATGTAGGCTACTATGCATCTTTACATGCATGTTTACATCAATGCATAGGCCTACTTTAATGTTTTCAAATATCTTATTTTTAAATGACATTTTGAACAAAATTGCCAATTTTACATTTAAGTGCCCAGGCAGCAAACAGCAGCAAACTTTGTGTGTGTGCGTGTGTGTGTGTGTGTGTGTGTGTGTGTGTGTGTGTGTGTGTGTGTGTGTGTGTGTGTGTGTGTGTGTGTGTGTGTGTGTGTGTCTGTCTGCGTGCGTGCGTGCGTGCGTGTGTGCGTGCGTGCGTCCAGAGTAAAACAACTTGTAATGGGTTAGGTACAGCAATACCCATGTACTTGTCAGACTACTTAAATTGTGTAAAAGACAACTTGTGATCAGAAGTGTTAAATAATATTTGTATTTTGTATTCCTTGTCTTAGGAATGCGAAATACATTGTTTGACTCAGTACATGGGTTGTTTTAAACTTTTAGGACTCAGTACATGTGTTGTTTTAAACGTTTAGGACTCAGTACATGTGTTGTTTTAAACTTTTAGGACTCAGTACATGTGTTGTTTTAAACTTTTAGGACTCAGTACATGTGTTGTTTTAAACTTTTAGGACTCAGTACATGTGTTGTTTTAAACTTTTAGGACTCAGTACATGGGTTGTTTTAAACTTTTAGGACTCAGTACATGTGTTGTTTTAAACTTTTAGGACTCAGTACATGTGTTGTTTTAAACTTTTAGGACTCAGTACATGTGTTGTTTTAAACTTTTAGGACTCAGTACATGGGTTGTTTAAAACTTTTAGGACTCAGTACGCCCCGCAGCACGCCCCGCATACGCACGCATACGCACTGACGTAGCCTTACATTAAAGACGCATTCTGCCGAGACTTTCGCATTGTGACGTTGGGGCGACGGCAGAAGCGTCTTACTGACTTCAGACAGGTCGGGGGCATGGTCGGCAAAACTGCAATTGCGGCTCTACACATGCACAAATGCGAAATATAGCTTCCGGAGAAGTTCTGCAAATTGTATGCGACTTGTCCGGAAGCCTTGTTTAATGTATTAGTCCGTATTTTATTTAAAAATACAGACTAAAACATTAAACAAGGCTTCCTGACAAGTCGCATACATCTTGCAGAACTTGTCCGGTGTGCTATATTTCGCATTTGTGCATGTGTAGAGCCGCAATAGCAGTTTTGCAGACCATGCCCTCAACCTGTCTGTACTAGTCGGTAAGACGCTTCTGCCGTCGCCCCTGCCGTCGCCCCAACGCCATAATGCGAACGTCTTGGCAGAATGCGTCTTTAATGTAAGGCTAGCACTGACGCGCGTATCAACGCTTGGTGTAGTCCAGCTGTTAAGTGCGGGTGCAGAGCGCAGACATCACAAAACAGCTGAGCAGAGGTGGAAAAAAGTAACATTTTCTTACTTGATTAAAAGTACGATGAGTAAAAGTAGCCTACCAATACTGCAACATACTGCAATAAATAATACCTTGCATTGCAACGCATTGTGAGCTTGTAGATCGGCTTTCTGAAGTTAAGAGCGCTGGCAGGAAGGAGGAGCAGGAGTTGATGGAAGGGGGCGGGGGTAAGACGGGGGTAAGACGGGTTGACGTTCACTATACCATATTTGGAGTAGCTCCTAAGAGTGGAATGGAGGCTGGAGCGAGTGGAATGTAATTAATTAACTATAGCCTAAGCACTTAAGGTAACTCTGGATACAGACCATATTGTAGCCTGAATGTTAAAGTAATTTTAAGGGACATCCAAGCTACTCTATAGCCTAGTGAAAGTTAAAGGAGTAGTTCACCCCCAAAAATATATTTTTTCTACTGATTGCCATGGAGACTCGAGTTCAATAATAGCCTATTTTTCTTTTTCTTTTTTTTTTTTTGCATTCCTAAGATAATAATTTGATTACAATAAATGTACCCCCATTGATTCTGGATGGGGACCCAAATACATTTTGTTCCCCATCTGGAATGGGGGTACATTTATTGTAATCACATTTTTGTCTTAGGAATGTGACAAATACAAAAAAAAAGAAATTATTGAACTTTTAAACAATATTATACAATATTTAATATAGGCCTTTAAATCAAACAAGAATGTAGGATCGCCTGATATCTGACCAGTGACCACCTGATATCTGACAGATTTGATGACATAGCCTATCTAGATAAATGGTTTGTTATCATACTTGACTTTTTCTCCCATCTTTTTCTCTTTTCAGATCCTGCACCCCTTGATCAGTGATGTCACTTAAGCAACGTCTGCTAGGGATCCTTAAGCAGCTTGGTGATGAGAACTTCAAGGAATTCAAATGGTACCTGGAGTCCAATGGCTCCATTCCGACATGCAGCCTGGAAGCTGCAACCCGGCTGCAAACAGTAGACCTGATAGCACACACGTATCCTAATACAGCTGTGGAGGTTACAATAACACTTCTGGAGAAGATCAAAAGGCATGATCTAGCGGAGAAACTTTCAGACGCTGGGCCGGGAGGCAGCGGTAAATAAATTACATTAAATTAAATTAAATTAAATTATTAATATCACATCTTTTTTTTTTTTGTTATGAAAACCTTAGGAAAATAAGCTTTGCCCTGCTATCAAGAGCTGCACCATTTAAATTCTTTATACAAAAAGTGAAACATAGCATCACCACAAAAAGGTATCTTATATCCCATCACTCAAAAGGGAAAAAGTGCCAAAACTTAAAGGAGCAACCTTAAAAATATAGAAAAATGCAACATAAGGAACATTGTTGCTCACCAACCTCGTAGACAATTCCCTGAGTTGCCTTAACTGCACTCAATAACCTTGCAGAAAAATAAATGGATGAGCATGAAGATATATATATAAAGAGAAAGGGAACATTTTTGGTTAGTGCAAATCAAATGTACCATTTGGAATGATTATCAGGTATCACCACCAAGAGTCAGTTCAGTACCACCTGCAAAGGCTCGACCACCAACGAAGTATGCAGTCTTTCCCTCTTCTCGTGCCCTGGCCACCAGAGGCCAGAGCTGCATCCTCTTCTCTCTGACAGCCAAACCGTAGGTTTTTGCTCTGGAGGAAGGTGGATTTTTTAGCTGCTTTCAGTGCTTTCCAGTCTGCATCCCGGTAGACACGTGAAGTGAATTGAAGAATAACCCCTCTTGGCTTGGTGTTGTTTTCCTTCTGCTGGCCGAGGCGGTGCACCGTGTCGATGACATCAGGGAACTTGGACTTTGCACAGGAAGGACAGACTGGCAGATCTGTATCACCTCTCGGCGGACGTTCTGGTCTTTATTTTCAACTAAACCAAAAAGTCGGAGGTTCCATCTTCTTGAGTAGTTCTCGACCTCCAGCAAGCGTTGTTCCATCTGGGTTGCTTTCTTTTCTCCCATACAGACTCGTTTTTCGACAGCTGTCATCCTTCCTTTGACATCTTTAACCTCAGCACAGGCAAAATCAACGGTTTTCTTCAAGCCTTCTATTTTCATTGTGTTGTCGGTAATCAGCCTCTCTACATTCATGAGTTTGCTCTCTACATTCTTTTCCAGAGAGTCAATTCTGTGCCAATATCACCAGTGCCCTGTGAGCCATTTGAGTGCCTTCTCTTATGGGCTGGAGGTTTAGAAGGCGTTTTTGGCAAAGGTGGAAATTCTTCACTTTCCTCCATGACGGTCACAAGCTCGTCTATTTCTCCAGTTTGGCTTGTCACAGTCACACAGTAGTCATGCGAGCCGTCCAAAACATTGTCTTTAGCCGAGTGCCCGAGTCCATTGTGCTTTAAGCTAACAGGCTAGCGTTAGCTGTGACATCACAGGTGATATCACAGGTGACATCACCTATGTAAAAGTCCACATATGGGTATTCCCCAGAATCCCTTTTATGCCCATATATAGATAGATAGATAGATACCTTTATTATCCCAAGGGGATATATGAAGATCCCTGATGTCATCGATATATATCACTGGCCAGATGGCCAAGACATGGCCCATATCTGTGTGGCTGGTTCAGATAGGGATCTCCATGTGTGGGCATAAATTATATAAATATATATATAAATGTATGTATATGGATACATATTAATAAAGGATAAAATTAAATTAAAAGTCCATATGGGCATTCCCAGAAACAAAATCCCTTTTATGCCCATATATGGAGATTTCTGATGTCATCAACCCATAGAGTTATAATAAGAATAGAGAGGACACAGATATCCCCGCCCGTCCACTTGCATTGAGTTGCTCACCCAGCGCATGAGGCGTTTTCACCCCTCCTTCCGGCTAGTAAAACCGTGATGTAGTGGGTCTACTGTGACGCATTTTTCGTCATAATTTGTGTTCATGGACGCGCTTCATGAACGAGCTCTTCCGGTATGAACGCGCGTCAATACAAAGAAGCCTAGACGCGCGTTCATGTGAGTAGACCCAACTGCAGTACCTCAAAACGGCCAACATGTCCATTTGGTTTCAGGGCGCCCCCAGGGTTCTGGGGGCTTGCATCAACCCCAGGCCCTAACTTGCCCAAGAGCCTGCTTTACTCTGATTTACACCTTACCTTCCCCGAAAACGTTAATAGTGAGTCCATATATGGATATATATTACTAAAGGATAACATAAATAAAATGTCCATATACAGTATGGGCATTCCCAGATGATGCCCTGTTAGGGCCCATATATGGAGATACCCAGGCATCAAACCCAGGCCCTAACTCGCCAAGTCCCTGCTTGGCTTTACTTATTAACATACGTTTTATGCCCATATATGGAGATCCCTGTCCCAATATCATCAATATTAAGGATATATCTGGGAATGACCATATTTGGTAATGCCCATATATGGGCATGTTTTGACATAACATTGTTGACTATCACGCAGGGGTCTCCATATATGGGTAACTGGTCGCATGTCGCCCTGAGGCATCTTACTAGTAATATATTAGATTATATTGTCGCTGTCTGGCAGAAACTATTATCTGTTTTTTTCATAAATGGATGCCCAACGTGGGCTGTTAAGTCTGACATCATTTTGTAGGCAGAGGAGAACTTTTGCCCCCCAAAAAAGCGAATCTTTTTACTATTTACTAATTTTTCTTCTCTTTGTTGTTGAAAGGAAAGTGGTAGAATTATACTTTAGTCGTTATTTGTGTCTCGGATCTGTTGAAATAGTGAGGGACAGATATTGATAATAATCTGCTCGGAGGTCTGACTAAAAGCCCCATAAGAACCGTCACATCTTGTCCGTACGTATCTGTCTCTGTAATTCTTGGTTTGATCTTTTATTGTTGACTGTTAAGCTCTGACATACGCTCTGACATCACTGTGATGTCAGGGGAACCACATTAACAGAATTCCTTTTATGCCCATATATGGAGTTTTTTTTTTTAAGGGTGCAACGATTTACAAAATTTGCGGTTCGGTTCGATATTTAATTTAATATGTAATTCTCATATCATATCATATCATATCATATCCCCCCATGCTGACAGGGTCAGCATCCAAAGTTTATTCCTGAGAAGATAAGAATTATCTAATGAAATAAGGATCAAAACATTACAAAAAGAAAACATGCAACTAAAAAGATTGAAATACTACCAGAGGGATCTTATAGTATTTCAATCTTTTGCTTGTTTTTTTTCTTCTCCTTTCTTTTTTAAATCTAGGCATATTTTAATTTGAACACTAAGGGAGTCATTTATACTCAGCCACTTAATTAAGTACACCTAGATTGTACTAATTAGTGCTCAAGCGCACGTAATTGAAGCATGGATTAGGTGCTGTCCTTGTTGCTGTTGGTTACATTAAATGATTTGTCATAGATTTAGAAGTTTACAACAATCAAAATTGAAGTGCTGTGCAACAACATAGTAAAAACATATAAAAACATAATATGAAAGAAGATAAAAGAATGAAACAACATTAAAAGCTAGAGAAAAGAAACTAGTCTTGAGGAGAGATTTTAAAACCCCAATAGTCTGAGCACTTCTAATGGGATGGGGGGGGGCTGTTCTAGTAGCCTAGCACAGCTAAACACTCCACCCATGTTAAAACAAGGTGGGGATGGTCTAGCGTTGTGTGCTAGCTCTTCAAATTTGTGTCTCCAGATTCGTGAGTAGCCCCTGATTGGCTAGTTAGAAAGTAAGGCGGACTTTGTCTCTCTCGCAGCATGTCTAATTCTCCATGCAGCAACAGAACAGATAACATGGGTCTTTTTGCATACTGAGGGCTCCTGGGGGGTGCATTCGTGAGGTTTCTGTCTTTGAATAGGAATGTCACCTGCTGTGTTTAGCTGATAGTGGGTATACTGTATAAACAGTGACAGTGACTCCACCCTCCCCAGCTCCCCTCCACCCCTCGTTTTTGTTACCTCCTCCCATGAATTGCTTCTGAATGGGACAACCTCCAGACTATATACTGCAGTTAATTAGCTGCATTATATAGTCTGGCCAAGCCAGGCTAGTTCTATAGAGCATGGGCGGGGGTAGCAAAGGCACGGAAGGATTGCATTTACCAGAATATATTATATACTTGTTTGCTGTTATTATTATTATTATTACCCTTATTATTAATCCCCCATCTTGTCTTCAAGGTGCTTCGGTAACTCAGACTATGACAAAGACCCAGGAAGACAAATCTGCTGGAGATATCGTTGGTCAGCTGGACGCTAGCCTTGGTAAACGGTTGCATCAGGCCGCACCTGCAGATAAGAGGCTAACCACACACAATAACGGATTCACAGGTGAATCTCTCTCTCTCTGTCTCTCTCTCTGTCTCATATGACCCTGGCCTAGGAGTACCAAAGCACGTAACAAAAAAACAGGGGAGACGCAGTTTAAAATGTAAATTAGTACATGTGAAATAGTCAAAACCAAATTAACAAACTAGTAATAGACAGATGAGTTGTGGAAATCAGTAAAGTCAGCAGTGTAATGCATGTATGCATGAGTGTATTGTGTAGGGTTTGGGTGAAAGTAAGTGTAAATGTTGGAAGGAGTGCATAGTGGGTGAGGTGCTCACAAATCTCACGCTCGTAAAATCCTAGGAACCAATGAGGAAATGCAAATACTACAGGCAAAGCAAATACACAACTGAACTCATACTGAAACCATAGAAACATCAAGGTCAAATATAGCCAACTACACATAATACAGGCAAACATCACAACCCACGCACGCATGTGCGCGCGCGCACACACACACACACACACACACACACACACACACACACACACACACACACACACACACACACACACACACACACACACACACACACACACACACACACACACACTTATCTCTCAGGTGGTGGGGTGTTTTTTCAACTCTAGAAGGTACTGACCTAAAATAATTATTCCACAAAAGTGAGGATTTGTAATTCTGAGCATTTTTACTGATTTCATTTCAGATCTAATCAATTCAAATTGATCTAATCTAATCTAATCAATGGCAACACACAAAGATTGTCATAATCATAATAGAGCTTAGATCGGGCCTAAAAAAAGTGAGCCCGGCCCAACCCAGCCTGACAGAACTTCAGCCCGGGACCGACCCAAAGCCCGATACATAAGTGACAATTGGAGACCGACACAGCCCGCAGCCCGACATTATAAACAAGTGTAATTGCTGCAGCAGCCTTTTTTCCTCATTTGGTGATTTGTTAAGAACAGAGTCCTTTTCCAACTGTCTTTATATATGTATAAAAGACATTGTAGCAAGTACCGTCCTAATTATGAAACAAATAAACATCGGAGCCTAATTCTACAATCAATCAATCAAAAGGCCTCGCTGGAAAACACAACTGACGGCCGCCCTAAATCAGGCAGCAGGAGTATGTGGCTATTATAGCTACAACTTTCCCACAACGTCTATTATGATTATTAGGATACAAAAGTGTCTGTGGACTGTTTCAACGATGTCCTCCGCTCTGCTCTGCTCGACCAGCGCATGCATGCACACGCCACAGCAGCCAGCCATAAACAGCACCGTCACACACACGCTCAACTGTCAAGTTGTACAACAGCGCAGTGGTGCAGCCGTAGAGTTATGAGCGTGCAGTTTACACAGTCACAGAGACATCATGATACCGCGCTGCACTTGCCTACCGGATTAAAAAAGCCTGACCCAACCCAAAGCCCGTCATATACGTGACCAATTGAGCCCGGCCCAGCCCGCGCCGTGCTGACCCGTCGGGTCCTGTCGGGCTTGAGCTGAAATTCTAAGCTCTAAAACATAATGTAATATGATATAGTTCAAATATTACTACTAAATATACATTTCTCCCCCCATGTTTTCTTAAAGGTGCTGCTGGCTCAATGACAGTGTCGGAATCCAATCCAGGTAGGTCCGAGAAGATAATAATGGTCTCCTGTGGGAAACAGAAAGCAGTCACACCCCTAAGGGTGTGGTCACACTGAAGTTTTATTCTACCTATGATAGTGTGGGGATTTAAGGGGAGCAAATGCTAATTTCGTGCAAATTTGTCTTAAAACGCAAAATTTTGCACAGATGTAGCCCAGGGCTTGCTCTAATGATTTAGCTAGGGCGCCCCAGCCGATGACCTTCGGGGTCGCCACAGCGGCCAAATCAAGTTGGGCTCCCATCGACTTTCTATACAGGAGGAAAATACACAGAAAAACATATTTTTTCTGGGTATTTAAGTAGGATCTGAGGGGTCTAACTAGGGGTTTGTCATGATGCTAAATCCATTGCAGGCAGTTGTTTTGCACAAAAAACATTCCTTGGGCTAGAAATGGCCTCAGAAAACGATGCATGTATGTGAGCATTCATGTTAGTCGGAGGCCTTAGGGTTTTTTTTCTCGTGCTAATCAGTCTAAAAGTGCAAAATTTTGCACAGATGTAGCTCAGGGCATGCTCTAACGATTTAGCTAGGGCGCCCGAGTCTGCGACCTTCGGGGTCGCCACAGCGGCCAAATCAAGTTGGGCTCCTATCGGTTTAGTGATGAAAAGTGATGAGTCATCACTTTTTAGAGTTTTGTGGGTGTTTTCTGGAGCTGTGGCGACCCCGAAGGTTGCCGACTCGGGCGCTCTAGCTAAATCATTAGAGCATGCCCTGAGCTACATCTGTGCAAAATTTGCATGAAATTTGCATTTGCTCCCCTTAAATCCCCACACTATGAGGGCGGATTCTGACAATGCTTTTCAATGGGAACAGAGCGGTTTGTTGCCTGTAAAAAAACTAAAAAACAATTCACATTGAAAAACATTGCCAAAATCCATCCTCATAGAATTAAACTTCGATGTGACTGCGCCCTAAGGGTGCAGTCAATGATATAGTTTATCTTTTTTTTTTTAAGATCCTTTGCCATTGAAAAGCACTGGCAGAATCTGCTGCATAGGCAGAATCAAAGTTCTGTGTAACTGCACCCAAAGTCCCGTTCCATAAGATTTCAATCGTTCTAGTTGTATGGACTATCTATTGACAATGTTAAAGTGCGGGTGCCATGATTTTTTCCCCCTATAAAATATGATTATCAGGTATTATGATTATACTAAGAGGAAGATTTTTTTCCAAAAAAGTGTACAGAAAGAGCTAAAATTATGTTTATATGTGGCCACACCCACCAGTTCATTGGTATGCGTGGTTGTCATGGTGGGTGGTGACCCAGCTGAAGTTAGCCACACCCACATATGTTGGGTGAATGGTAATTAGGGGAGGGGTTGATTCTGTGATGTAAAAGTATCTGTGTTTTTGGACCGGCACGTTTGACCCCACAAGGTGGCAGTCTCCAGCTAAAACTTAAATAGAAAGGCAATACATAATTGCTCATAGCAACCACACCAGGGGGTCTAATGAAGTACTGTCAACCTCCTAGACACATGAAAACCAGAAATAGTACAACACTATGGCACCGCCTCTTTAACACTACAGAGTCAGAGCCAAATTAATTGTATGCAATAGACTGTACTTATTAATTTAAATAAATAAATGAAATAGGAGTACGCCTACACCTGTGTAATGACTGAATGCCTGAATGTTAGAGGACAAACCCTGATTACAATACAGTATGTTATCTTACCCCTAACAGCCTTTAATGTGAACTACAATGTGATCTACAACACCGTGGCTGCCTCCAACGAACGTAGTGGCATCCCCCTGCCCAACCTTGCTAAAGCTCTCGCTGCTGAGCATAGCATGACAAAAAAACAAGTCAAGCTTTCTACAAAGAGAATGGAAAATAAGAGCATTATAGTCCAAGCTAAGAATAATGGTACGCCAAGCTATAAAGTTGCAAATGGAAAGAACTCTGTCAAGAAACATGATGCGGCCAAGAAGCTTAAAGCTGCTGAGAAGTCTCCCAAAAGGGTTAAAAAACCAGCAGCCAAGAAACCTGCAGTAGAGAAACCTGCAGTCGAGAAACCTGCAGTTGAGAAACCAGCAGCCAAGAAACCTGCAGTCAAGAAACCTGCAGTCAAGAAACCAGCAGCCAAGAAACCTGCAGTCAAGAAACCTGCAGTCAAGAAACCAGCAGCCAAGAAACCTGCAGTCAAGAAACCTGCAGTCAAGAAACCTGCAGTCAAGAAACCTGCAGTCAAGAAACCTGCAGCCAAGAAACCTGCAGTCAAGAAACCTGCAGTCAAGAAACCTGCAGTCAAGAAACCTGCAATCAAGAAACCCAAGATTCCCAAGAAAGCCCCAGCAAAGAATAAAGCCCAGCCCAAGGCAGTGAAACCAAGGAAGGCAACCTCAAAGAAGAAGTAAAGACCTTGACATTAAGTTTTACCCCACTACTGCCATGGAGCCTGTACCAAAAACAATGAGAATTGTTTTGGTTCAGCTCAGCCTGGAAGGACATCCCTTCAGCAACCTATGAACTCTTTGCCACATATATGGAACCCACTTGTGGACAAGAAACATCCTATGTACTGTTGAAACGTCATCCATTGACTGCCTTATTTTTGCCATATTTAACATACTGTGTAGAAGTGTGGGGTAACACGTATAAAACAATCATTCATCCTATCATCATGCTTCAAAAAAAGGCAATAAGAATGGTAAATCTGGCCGATTATTATGCACCAACAAATCCATTATTTATCGACAACTACACACTGAAATTTGAAGATCTAGTCAAACTCCACTCCGCAGCAATAATGTACAAGGCACACAACAAAACACTTCCAATTTGCATGCAGGAGCTGTTCAAGTCAGGAGAATCTAAATATGAATTAAGGGGAACTGCAATATTTAAGAAAAATGATGGAAAGACAAACTCAAAAGGCAGATGTATATCTGTCATAGGGGTAAATCTGTGGAACTCACTAGATAAGGACCTTAAAATGTCCAACTCAATAAAAACATTCAAAAAAACATATAAAGCCAAATTAATTGAAAAATATATAGAAAATCGATAATTAAAAGTGTTAATGTATTGATTGATAAAATGTTCTTTTGTTTGATCTACTTTTCTTTTGTTTGATTCAAATTGTAATCTTTGAAGCTTTAAGATGGTTAAAATTCCTTTGTTTTGCTTTTTTAAATTATTATTATCATTATTGTTATTATAATTTTTTTCTCTCTGTGCGATTTTGATCATGTATTTTGACATGAAAAAAGGTGGGCATTATAAGCTTCAGCTTCAGCCCATACCTTTTCGGACAATTTGCATTTTGATGACAAAACTGCACTGTATTTGTTTTTAAAATGATTAACCGAAATAAACTATACTAAACTAAACGAAATGACCATACTTATACTCATGTCAAAACATCACTTGTCAGAGAGAGCACGAACCATTGAACCATTATTTATGTACTGTACCTAGGGATGGGTATCGTCTGCGATACTTTTAATGGTATCGATCGCATGACATCGATACTATCGGCTATCGGTTCACGTAAAAACGAACAATACCTCGTTTCGATACTCTGGAACGCAGGGTTCGAGTTATGTGGGGGCCCCCATAGATAAGGTCTGGGACCCCATAGTCAAAAACCCCTATGGGGTCTCTTTTTTTGTTTTGTGTTTTTTTTTTTTTTTTTTCTCCCCTGCGCTCTCTGGCTCTCATCAACACAAACGTAACCTCTCAGTGGCATGTAGGTGCTATTTGGCTACTATTTTCCAGGACAATTTCAAAATAAACATGTTGAATGATCGATTGTATAGATGAAAAAAATAAAATAAAGACTCTTGTTTTGAAATGCGCTTCTGTGCAGAGAGGAAATGGCTGTCATAGGACGAGCCTTTAACGCTCTGTCGTCAGTGCGTATCTTGCGCCCTGATGGACTTGTGGTGAAATTAACAACACAGGCATAAAGCCAAGGAATATAACAGAACACCAAGACAAGACCATGTAGGCTATAAACGCATTAAACATCGTCCTGCTCGTCTCATCATCACGCTGTCAACAATTGGTGAGTGAGTCGTGGCTAAATAGAGTTGGAGTAATGATGGATGCTATGCTGCTAGCTAACACTGTTTTGGCTAGCGTTGTGGACACATTGTATGGGTCCTGAAAATAGCAGATCTAGAAGTTCACAACGCAGCGCGAAGCGACTCCTTGTGAGCTGTAGTAGAACAGTGGTGTAAAATTAAGTAGATAACTGAAAAGCTTTTGGAACTGAATGATTATATGATACTGGTGTTGTCTGTCTGTTGGAGTGTTGGTACCAAGAATTCCATCTAGGCTACTATAACTATATAGACTATCTTGCTGGCTGGTGCATGTGGAAAGGGGCAAAGGGAAAGTGTAGTGTGCCGTTCCCGATTGTTTAGCAACAAAAAAAACCTGCGGAAACCCGAATAAAATGCGATTAAAAACGCGATCAAAACCGCGAAAAACTGCCAATCACAGCGCGCGCGTGCATGACCCCCCCCATGTAGGGCCCCCATAGTTCTGGGAGTATAACTCGAACACTGCTGGAACGCACCCCTGGCCGGTCGCATCTGTAACAGTTGGGCTACTGAGAGTTTATGACTGCTTTAGTAGGCTACACTCGTTACTGTGGAAAATAGCTGACAATAGCCTATAGTGTTTATTATTATGATGATTATCCAACGTCTATACTCTCCGCTCCGCCACACTGTGTGTGATCATCATCATCATCAACTTAAATAAAAAAGTATCGAAAATGGTATCGAAAAGGGTATCGTATCGATTCCCAGGTATCGAAAAAGGTATTGTATCGATTCAAAGGTGAACGATACCCATCCCTAACTGTACCTGTCTTGAATTCTCTCTCTCCATAGTAAACATTCCATTCTCACTCTGAATCACTCTCCTGTCTCTTATTTCTTTGTGATGGATTATTGTATCTCATAGGGGAATAAGAAGGTGTTGTTTTTTACAAATAATATATTTATCAGTGCCCATGTTTAATTGTTGCGACCGTAGGTCGCATTTACTACCAAAACCTCCACAGGCTGTCCGTCTGTCTGTCTGTCTGTCTGTCTGTCTGTCTGTGAGTCAGTCACACTTTTGCCCTGCTCATATCTCCACAACCGTTGCCCCCATCCATGCCAAATTTTGCACACATACTCCTTACCTGCCAAACTACAACCTCCAAGGACCCCCAGAGCTCCAGGGACCCCCAGGTCCCTGGGGGACCCCCAGGTGTAAAAAAAATGTCCCTCCGTGAGTGACACGTCACACGTCACACTTTTGCCCTGCTCATATCTCCACAACCGTTGCCCCCATCCATGGCACATTTTGACCAAATGACCACCCCAACGGGGCTGCTCACGGGGAATTCCTGGGGACCACCCACTCCTGGTGCTCCAGAACGGATGCAAAAGTGGTGGAGCCCCCAGTGGAGGACCCCCTCCACTGCAGCTCACATCAAATGCCGTAACTCGGGCTAGGAGCGTCCGGGAGAGCCGGGGCCGGTACCTATTCGTCCGCCAAGGCAACGCGGAGACCCCACCCCTCATTTCTCACATGGCCCTCTTCTAGCGCCACCTGCAGGCCGATTTATAAAACACATTTTTGGACACTGCTCCTACAGTTTTTGCCCTAAAATCACGCAAATCGCTACACAGTATGTCTACACTCATCCCATAATTTTATGTACAACCCTATTTTTTTATTGATTTTTGACGTGTGTGCACACATGCGTGCGTGGGTTGTGACGGTTGCCTGCATATGTGTAGTTGGCTATATTTGACCTTGATGTTTCTATGGTTTCAGTATGAGTTCAGTTGTGTATTTGCTTTGCCTGTATTTGCATTTCCTCATTGGTTCCTAGGATTTTACGAGCGTGTGATGATAACCATCAAAAAAAGGTCAACACATACAAAAGACATTTACAAACATACAGACATACAGCTCAGATTCCCAGTTCAGTTTTTGCACGTTTGTTTCATGCCCATGGGGGTATATGGAGTTTGTACAGCATTTTCTTTTTTTCCTTCTTTAAAGCATCAGACACACATGCCACTGGTATCCCATACATACTTCTTTGAGTTTTAAACCCAACAGATTTAGTGGTTTCTCCCAGATTCTAGAGATCAGGTGTGCTTTCTCATTAATACAGTATTTCAATTTTCATTTGTAGCCCAATAACCTTGCTAATTTCTTTGCATATTACTCTCCAGAATGACTGAATGTGTGTGCACTCCCATAGACAGTGGAATCTAGTTCCAGCTGTTACTTTGCATTTATGACAGTTTGGGGAGACGCCTGCTGTATATTTACTGTACGTATATGGGGATATGTACACATTATGTAGAATGTTGTATTGCATCTCCCTGTATCTATTACATATAGAAATTCTGGAGGGTAACAGCAAGATTCTTTCCCATGTTTTATTATCTATTGTTACGTTGAGCTCCAGGTCGTTCTCAAGTGTATTCTGGTTCTTGTACCTCCAAGTAGAATTTTGATACAAAGTGTTCTTGCTTTTGTTGTTCAATAAAGAGTCACCTGAAACATTAAGAGTGTTCATCTTCTTCTGTACCTAATGTCGAACCTGAAAGTATTTATATAAATCCGTATTGGGTATATTATACTGAGTTTTTAAAGATTCAAATGATTTAAAGTTCCCATTGTCATAAAGGTCATACACTCTTTTTATACCTACTCTCTGCCATGTTTTGAGGTTAGCCCCTACTCCTTCAGTTGATAGATCTGGATTATCCACCAAGGTTGGAGCATATTTAAAGGATTGGTTTCTTTGAACATTTTTCTTAATTTTTTCCATGTTTTAATGACATTGATTATTAGCAGATTCTCCCTAACTATGTGTGGTAGTTCACCCATTCGCTTGTTTAATACATTGATTGGAGAGGGAAAAAAACTATTTTCAATAACAGCCGATCTACAAGCTCACAAAATGTCACAACGTGGCATTGTGAGCTTGTAGATTGGCTATTTTAATAAATAATAATAATAATAATAATAAACAGACACAATATTAGTTAAAAAGATACTTAAAGACCATAGAGGATTACTGTAATAGGCCAGGCTATATCCTTGTCATTGACAATAGCTACATCATCAACCCACAATATTAGCACAAACTTTAGAAGACTCTCAACTTTATGTGTAGGCTATTGTCTGAAACTTTAGTTCATTATCATTTTGTTATGACAACAACAAAATGCATCTCTTAAAATAGGCCTGTACACGCTACTTCAATCTGTCATATGATTTCCCTATATATCCCTACTGTTTCGTGTAGCTAAATTGTTTTGTTGTTAGATTTTTTTTTTTACTTCATCTGATTCATTAAGGTTCTCATGAAAAATGAAGTTCTGAACTGTTTTGTAGCTATAGCGCTTGCAGACTGCTTTAATCATGTTAGGTGTCCAGGTTAACTGAAACAGGATTCATTCATGTCTGTCTGTTGGTTTGTGTTTTCACACAGAGAAACTGCAGTTTCATTGAAACAGTAGTGGACATATATTGTCATATATTGTCATTGTCAGTGTCAGTTACACTTTACCTCCACAAACGATAGGGCTTCAAAAGTTACTGAATCAAACACATCAAGTACAGCAGAATGTTTTATTTTATGGAAAGAATACACACACAAATGTGTACAAAACATAGATTTACAAAAATGACACACACACACACACACACACACACACACACACACACACACACACACACACACACACTGATGAGCAACTCTCACATTGTTTTGCTATTCTCAAGCCTCATGAAATGAGTACTCAGTAATAACTTTGGTGTTGATTGGATGTTTTGTTCGCGATTTATGGCTATTTTTTGCTAAACAGGCACCTCCCGCTAACTTTGGAAGCCTGTTGCGGACAAACGGTATGGACTATCGAAATTTCGCTTGAATATGTTTATCGGATGGGTCCAGAGATCATGTGTACCGATTCTTGTGATTGTGACATTTGGAGAAAATATGTGGGGAAAAGGAGCAAAAAGCGTGTTTTGAAGAAAATTCAAAATGGCGGAAAATCTATCCTGGCGCAAATGGGCGTGGCCTATACAGAGAGATGCGTCATGACCCAAGGAATCCAGGGAAAAGGAATTTTAATTTTCCCACGGTTCAAGAGTTATAGGGCAAAACCTAAAGTGGGCTGTTATAACGCCACCATGAGGCCAGCTGATGTAATTATTTTTCGATTAATTCTTAAAATTATTATAAATCTCCGCTCCAAGTTTTGAAACTGTAGCCCATATGGTTTGCGAGAGAAAAATAATTGAATGCGAGTTTTTGCATTTTCCCACTCAAGTCAATGGGGAAATATAATTCACTAATAAATTAATATCAATTAAACGATACAACTTTCCTTTTATCAAAATGGTAGCACACGACTACACCGATGAAGCCGGCCGATTTGACGTATGGCGCGAGTGTGTGGCGCAAAAACTGTGGGCGGTGAAACACGCCGAAAAAAGTTTATCTAGAAAGAAAGAATAAATAAGTATGAGCGAGTACAATAAGTGTTTTGCCATTGCATGGCAGGCACACTTAATAAAGTTTCCCCATAACTATAGTGTGTTGCCTGTTGGGCAATCACACTAATAATGACAATATCTAAAGTGTGCACGCCTTTCAGGCGAGCCCACAATAATTAATTAAAAATATGTTTAGGTTTAGATTAGGTTGCCATTTTGCCAATAAAAGACAAAATACCCTCCCCAGTGGGAGGCGAACCCGGGTCTTGGTTTTAGTAGCCACCCTGCTCTACTCACTGAGCTACCAAGCGGCTGACCAAACACTTTTTTTTTGTGCTTTTATCTTTTATCTTTATCTCTAACTCTAACCCTAACCCTAACCCTAACCCTAACCCTAACCCCTAACCCTAACCTCAGTAAAACTATGGCTAAATCTAAAGCAAATCCTAGTTTCCATCATGGATCCTGTGGAGTGAGCTGTAGTGTTGGGTGGCTGGGGAACACAAGGTTATGGGTTCGATTCCTACTCAATTCCCTTTTCTTCTTCTTTTTTCTTTTCTTTGACCACTAGAGGATGCAATTGCATCCCTTTTCTTCTTCTTTTTTCTTTTCTTTGACCACTAGAGGGTGCAATTGTGTCAGCAGTCTGCAGAGCATGGCCCTTCTGGCCCCATTCCTATGGGCTGATAATACATGATAACTGGCCATTGTATAACATGATAACATCAGAAGCGGGTGTGTCTGTCTGTCTGTCTGTCACAGCGTTTCTCCTCAGTGGCTGGAGCAATTGATCTGAAATCGCATCACCATTAGCATATGAACACACCTGACATAACTGTGAAGCCCGTTTGTCACTTTCACAAATCATATGCTGTATATTAGCATTTTTATGGTGTATCTATATCTATTCTGCATCTAGCATGAGGCATATCTATTCTGCATCTAGCATGAGGCAACATGTTTAACCAGCTCTGTGTGTGTGTGTGTGTGTGTGTGTGTGTGTGTGTGTGTGTGTGCAGGCGGGTGGGCGGGCGGGCGGGGGGTTGGGGGTGTCTGGCCCTGTTACAGATATTGTCCAAAAATCATGCAGATCGGTACACAGTATCTCTATAGCCATTAAACGAAACGGGTATTTCTTACATTATGCTCCTACATATTATCATGCAAGCACCAGTTAAAGTTACTTTCCATCCCTCATATACTGTGTGCACAGTGCACATCCCATAACCCACACACTGCACATCATTTCGGAGCTCATATCTTTGAACGGGTAAGGGCTAGTTTAATTGATTTTCTGAATGGGCGGGTCTGAACGGTACTCTTTTGAAATCGAGCCCTTGTTTATGTCACAAGTCCTTTATGTCACAAAGGGGCTCATTTCCTCTTGGGCCCCCTCAAGAAGGGGGTGGTACTTTTAGGGCGGCTATATTCTATTGACACTATATATATATGAGTTGGAACCATGAGGTAAAGTGGTACAAAAAATTGTCTTGAATTGGATTGACTCCACATGGTTCTCATCACGGTACCATGCTAATTTTCTCTGTATTGTTCCAATTTTAGCCCAAAGACAGAGCCTCATTGCCAACAAAGGGCATTTTGATATTGCATCTGAAATGGCTTGGAATTAAAGATAGACAGAACATGAAATGTAAATATCTGAGTGGTTGTTAAGGCTAAAACCTGAATAAAACCATATTATGGACCAATATTTATATAAAATATATATTTTGAAAAGCATGGTGGGGCCGCTTTAAAACATACTAGCCTACAGCCCCTTGGTGTGAAGCAGACAGACGCTTGTTGACGCCCATTTGTGATGTAAATCGCATCACAGGACAAAGCCGCCTACAGGCCAAAATTTGGGGAAATATTTTAAACATTTGGGGATTATGAGAAGTAGAGACACATTTGAAGGTGATAAAGTTGATGTTGGGCAAGGTACATGCGTTATTGATTTTTGTATTATGTTTTTTAGACAATTGAACAACTGCTGAACGTGGAGTTACAGATGGAAACACACACAAACACACAAACACACGGGGCGATTCTAATGAAGGTTGTGGGATAAGAGTAGTCTCATTAAGATAACCTTGATGGAGTAGTTGTGGTCAATCCCCAGTTCAATCTCAGCATGACTCTTTCACCTTTGTCTAATATTTTAGTGAATAATTTACGAGAGAACAATATCAACAGGAACCATGGTGGCGTAGTGGCTGAGATTCTGAGTTCAAAACCAGTAATGACTGTTCTCCAACTTTTACCTGGATCTTACATTTCCGGGTAACATTTATCTAATCGTACACTGAACAACACACAAGAGAACTAGTCAGGGAATATCTTAAAAAGTCCTGGAATAAATTCCTTACCAAAATATTCTTTCACCAATGTGTTTGTAAAGCTGTCTAGTAACACATCTCACAAAGACTGACATTCAGTTTCCCTAGGAGAATCCTTGGCAGCTGCTGAAAGTTGGGGTCCCATTAAATTAACTATAAAACACACCAAAATAAATCTGCTTTAAGTAGCATGTGGAGGGGTCAAACTAGGGGTTTTTCATGATTCTGAATCCATTGCAAGCATTTGTTTTGCACGAAAATCATTCCTTGGGATAAAGGCGGCTCCCACAAAACTGAAAAGTGATGACTCATCACTAAACCATTTTGGTGGGGCCTTTTCTTAGCCCAATGAATGTTTCTTGTGCAAAACAAATGCTTGCAATGGATTCAGAATCATGAAAAAAAAAACTAGTTTGACCCCTCACATGCTACTTAAAGCATATTTATTTTGGTGTGTTTTATCCTGTATAGTTAATTTAATGGGACCCCAACTTTCAGCAGCTGTCAAGGATTCTCCTAGGGAAACTGAGATGTGTTACTAACTTACTAGACACCTTTACAAACACATTGGTGAAGAAATGTTTTGGAAAGTAATTTATTCCAGGATTTGACAGCATTTCTGAAGATATCCCCTGACTAAACAATATTACAAACTACAGTTGGTGCATTGGTAAAGACAGAATGTGCTAAACTTTAAAGTCCTTGGTTCAAACCCAGAATAGATATCTGCAGTAGCGCATGTAATGATGCAAAATGAAAACAAATACACAACATAAAACGTTTTTTATTGAAAGAAAAACAAAGTGTGAGGTAATCATAAAACAGCAGTGTGATATCACATTTTGAGAAAATCAAAACATTCAAAAGCCTAACAAGTGTAACATTGTTCCCATGCTGTGGATGGTCTTTGGTGGTTACAGCAATGTATTTGCTGTAATGAATAACTCAAAAGGACCACAGTGAGAGTCAAGTATCTACAGTATCTAGACATGCATGGTGAACACTGAGCAGAGTGTAATCAGTGGAATTGTCTCAGAAAACTAATCCAAATGGGAGAGAAACCCTACAGCTGTGACCACTGAGGGAAATGCTTTTCAATAAAGTCTTGAAGAGAAGCCCTTTTAATAACAATGCCTTGCATCAGATGCATAGTTTGTCTCTTCAGATAAGTTGTAATTGTATAAAGAGGCTTCATGAGAACCATAGAATGAATGGGGAATGCTGCTTTGTTTTAGAATAAACAAGGATTTCCATCAAGTTTTTGGCACATAAATCAACATCTGTCTCAGCTAATAAAAAGTTACTAAAATAGAGATATATTCCTAAACCTTTCTGTCCAGAATTGTCTACAAAGTTACATGGACTCAATGGCAAAAGCAGGAGGCTTGTTATTTGATCACAAAACTTCCCCCTAAAGGTTTAAACCTTCAGTCCCCAGAAGATAGGAAAACATTTGAATACGTAAACTCAGTGCAATTCCCCTTTGTCATCAGCGACAGGATTGTGATCTGTGAACAGTATGCATGACCAGGCAAAAATAAAACAATGTAAAACAAAGAAGAAAACTGTAAACAATGTGTCCCGTTAAATCTATTTGGAAAAGTTCACATTTTTAAGGCTCTTTGAGAGAAAAGGCAACAACGCGTTCAACAAGGATTGATCTTACTCACTAGACACCCCTTATTTTTCACAGCATAAAGCTAAATCATATGCCAAATCCTGAAGCTAAACTAAAAAAAAAAGAAAAAACGCCTTGGCTTTAGGCTTCATTGAAACACAGCGGCCCTCCTGGCCTTACTGTAGCTGTTTGATAAGAATTCACACATAATATCAAGCTTAAAAAAAGGCAAATGGGACCAGAGAACAGAATAAAACAAAAAACTTAAAAGGCAACTTCTGATATCTGACATGAATCCTAACATTCCATTAGGATTAGGACATAACAGAACACTTCCTCACCTCAAAATGTGTACATTTACATAGGGTGGCAGAAATGTTCCAGAAGAGTGAGACCGTGACACTGAAAACATTGCTTAGTATTATGTCAGACATTTACAGTACATGTCCGCCTAACAACATAATAGGTTTCATGTTAAATATAAGCAAAGTTGCACTTTAAAATTCACTAGAGTGAATCCACACCAAATCACACAGGGCAGAAAACAGATAATGCACTGGCAGTCTAGCACTGAAGACATGTTGCTCTCACAGATGACCACATTCAATCAGTGACATCAAAATAAGTGTCAATGACAATATGCCCTGTTGTGTGACATCACTGACTGGATGTATGTAGGGAGAAGTGCAACATGCTTCAAAGTTTCAACCCATAGAGGGCAGCACAGCACTACTTTTCTGACCGAATGGGTGTGTGGATTCTTACATAAAAATATATAATTGGACAGCAAAACATGATGGTCAAGGTGTGTGTAGTGTGTATATGGGGTTTGGACTACAGCCTGATTTATGCTCAGTCGTATGATGGCGTCCCACGCCAAATAGCCTACTGCCGATCTACAAGCTCAGTGCGACGCGATGTGGGCTTACTGTAGCTGATGATAGATAATATAATAGCCATTCTTGAATTCTTGACACAAGACACTGTAGTACTACAGAGCATAAATTAGACATAACACTACTGAGATGGTCCAGTTCACTTAATGGCTTTCGGTTCCCAAAGAAGTCATGCCGGAAATCCTGTCAAAAGAAAAATACATTTACCGGTATATAAAACACGTATTATAAAGGACCTTTCAACTTTATTTCTGATATTCTGATGTTTGGACGAAGAAGCTACTTACCTAAATTCACGAGATGACCTTCTTTTTAGAGGATTTATTCTTCTGCAAATACAAGAACAATAACATTCATGTAAACAATCCAAAATGATTACTTAAGAGTCCTTCTTCACATTACAGTTTCTTCACATTTCAAGTAGGTTTCAGTCAGGAATGTATAAATTACTACTGTGTTTCTTACCTTAGCAGCAGCAGATGGAGTGTGTGTGTCTGGAACAGATTGTAACTGTGCCACCTCTTCAGTATCTGTTGGTTTGTTCTTCTCTGTAACACAGTAATACAGGACATGTTTGAGAGAAAGGAGGGAGATTAAAAATGAAACAAAGAAACACAAGTAAATCACAACATTTAAGATATCACAGAGTTTCTAGATTTGGAGAGGATGGGAGAAGGGAGAGATGGGGAGAAGTTGTCAATAGCCCTGCTATGTTACCTCATGAGCAATGGAAATGCATTTCTTACTCTTTTTCTTGGCAGGGGCCTCTTGTGTCCCACCAACAATGGATGGAGTGGAGGTCTCCGTCTCTGTTGGACTATCTGGTTCCTCCGTCACCTTGACTTTACTGGCCTTTCCCCGCTTCTTCTTCTTCCCCTCGTTGGGAGACGGAGCAGAGGAGAGTTCAGGAAGCTCCTCCTCACCTCCTCCCTGTTGAACCTTTTCCCCGTTCCTCTTCTTCTTCTTCAGTGGTGGCTGGTTTTCTTTGGCAGAGATGTTTTCCTGCTCTGCGGCCCTTTTCTTCTTCTTCTTGGGTGTGACATCTTCCTGCTGCGTCACCTCCGCGGTCCCCTGGTTCTGTGTTTTCCTGAATTTGGATTGGTTCACATTTGTATGGTTAAGCCACTAAGACCTGGGGTTATTTTGTACTTTAGCTATGGAAAAATAGCAGATATACAAGCTCACAGCGTGGCACCGAGTGATCTGTAGATCTGCTATTTTTGAAAAATCATCTAACTCATACCCTGCCAAGCCCGAGGAACCCGAGAATTTCCCGATGTCCCACCCTGCCACGCCCGAGGAACCCGAGAATGGCCGCCATTTTGAAAAATGGCGGCCATTGGACCCCAAAAACGTTAGTAGGCATGATAGCGATCGCGAAATCGCATGTTTAACCCCCATAGCAACCCCATCTTTCAAGCATGGCAGCCATTTTTGTTTACATTATAGGAAAACATAGTGGCTGTTAACTCATGAATGCCTGAACGGATTTCCATTCTGATTTTTTTGTTTGAAAGCTGTGAGCAATGTGGACACACGTGGTGCATGATCTAGGCATGGGTGTGCATTATCCGTGCACTACTGATTACATGGAAGTCTATGGAGACTCATGGCAGGATTGGAGTACGAAGGTATTGTTAAATGGCAGCAGATGAGTTAAAGTGAATATTTGTAACAAAAATATTTGCTTCTGGGGGGTCCTTGATACATAATATTTTGAGATGGGGGTCGGTGGCCAAATACATATAATTCTAGGGGTCCTTGACATGAAAAAGTTTGAGAACCACTGACATTGAAACATGCGTTTTTTTTAAAAACCTTAGAAGGATTTAGAAGACATTTAAAGAATCGGGTCAAAAATATATACTTGCACAAATGTTCACGATCTTTCAAAAATAGCAGATGTAGATGTAGCTCGTTAAAGTTAATAATGCATAATAATGTGTTCCCAGTCTTAATGACTCAACTTTAATTGGTTACAGCAAAACTGTGACAACAAGCCACAGAAGAATTTGGTTAACGCATTTAAAACATTAAGAAAAATAAATAACAATGATTTAACTGACTTTTTCTTCCCTTTGGGTGTCGGGGTCTCCGTCTGGTCTGGGGGTGTCGGGGTCTCTGTCTCGTCTGGAAGGCTGCTGCTACTCAATTTCTTCTTCACCAACCTCTTCTTCTTACCATCCTTTTTCCTTCCATTAGCCTGTCTCGTTCTAGTTGAGACGGAGACAGCAGACACATCAAGGGTTTCTGTAGGAGAGGGGGAGACAGAAAGGGAAAGAGAGAGAAAGGTGTGGGAAGGGAGAGATGAGGAGAGAAAGAGAAAATCAAATCAAATCTGATGTATAAAGCACATTTACAACAACCGAAATTGACCAAAGTGCTGTAGCTGTACAGAGCAGGAGCAAAACAATAAAAGCCAAAGCATATACATGTAAAGAAGTGTAAACATGAACACAAAACACATATGCATACTAAGAACAAACAAGCTCAGGTGAGACTAAAAGCCAAAGAAAATAGGTGAGTTTTAAGCATAGATTTAAAAATATTGATGTACTGAGCAGTTGCTTGTCAGCAGATCTCAGCACTCCTGCTATTTATTTTATGTTTTAAGTCACTTTAAATAAGAATGTCAATTAAACGCCTAGAATGTTTTTCCTTTTTTACCTCTATTCACCCAGGGGAGGGTTGCGGAGCACAAATGCTTTTTCAGCAATGCCCTGCTTCATATTCCCGCAGACATACACACATTAAAACCCATCCAAGCCCTTTAAAAGGCTTGGCTTTTTTACAACTGTTAACTGTCCCCATTGTATTTTCACGTGCGCACATCTGGCTGCTTAAAACTGTCCCAAGTTGCAATAGTTTGCAAACCATGTTGAGTATAGAGTGAATCAAGGGTAGAGCGGCCGGTTCCCAGTTCCATCCCGGACTCTCCCAGAGTTAGTGTCGAAGAGTCTTTGAGCGAGACTCTGAACCCCTAATTGCTCCTGATGACCGATGAGCAGGTTGGTTGATGCCTTGCATGGTTTCCTCCTCCATCGGTGTATGAATGTGTGCGTGAATGGGTGAATGTATGCCTTGGATAAAAAGCGCTATATAAATGCACCATTTATCATTTATTTATCATTTACAATTGTGGTCAGCCAACCAGGCTGGTGGGTGGGCTTTATGACGTAGATATTCAATGATGGGTTTCACAACACAATTTGACATTTGGAAGTTGCTACTTCCAGAACATTAAAGGGATCCCTGGCTAATACGACAAATATGCCTTAATACATTATAATTGTCCTCTATAACTACAATGCAAAATTAAAAACACCTCTATTATTTTATTTCTTCTAGAAATAGCTAATCTTTCACTCAATAGGGGAAATGCCTGTCGCAAGTTGATGATGTCATAAATGTCATTCAGTTATAATGTATTAAGGCATATTTGTCGTATTAGCCAGGGATCCCTTTAAGTGGTTTTATGGGGTTGTTTACATCCACATCATCGCAATGACACACACAATGACAGTACTCAATGACAGAACATATCTGCTCTGCTCTCCAGCGTTAAAACCAAATATGCATCTAGTAAGGTCACAAGCCCATGAAAAAAAATATGCATTTACTTTATGGGTCTAATAACATTTCCTTCATTTTTTAAAGCCACTCGAACAGGGAGAGATTGTGATCTCGGTGTGTACCCGGCATCATCTGTATGATGGGAATGACCTCTTCCCTCACTATTAGCAGAACGCTTTCTTCGAAAAACAAGGTTTTAGGTGTCGTCCATTGCTGCCATCAATTTCACCTTGTTGATCTAAATCGTTTTGGGGTGGAACCTCTGTTAGTCTACAATGCAGGCAAAATGTACTGTGAACTAAATGATAGGATTCTCTGCCATAAACACTATCAGCATGTTATTTTTAATGTACCACTTTTATTCATGAGAAGTACATGATTCCTAAGTATGAGAGTATGACTCCCCACCATTCCCACCTGTGATGCTGCTTTCCTCTGCATTTCCCTCTGCTGGTGAAGCCTTTTTCTTCTTTTTCTTTTTCTGCCCTTCCTCGGTCTCAGCCAGAGCGACGGGAGCCTCTGCCTTCTCCTCCGTCGCCTCCTCCATCGCCTTCTTTTTCTTCTTCTTCTTCTTGGGTGGAGTCGCAGGGGTCTCCTCCTCCGCCAGCTCTTCCTCCTCCTCTCCTACGCCTTCCCCCTTCCTCTTCTTGGCTTTCTTTCCTTCGTCTTCTTGTTTCCCCTCCTCTTCGACACTCGCTCCCTTCTTCTTCTTCTTTGCCTTTTTCTTGTCTGATGGACTGACCGGACACACCTCTTCCGCCTTCTCCTCTATAGGGTCCTCCACCTCCTTCTCCTCTTCTTCTTCCACCGCCGTCACCTTCTTACGTTTCTTTTTGTCTTTCTTCGCCGTAGTCGCAGGGGCGGGAGGAGGAGGGTCGGTGGGCGTCGTAGCAACGGGTGCGTCCTCGGCGGCGTCTGCGACGAGGGGAGCTTCTTCAGTCGACGTATCCGAGGATTTCTTGTTCTTCTTCCTCTTCTTTTTCCCAGGGAGCGGTGTGCTGGTTACTAGTTCCAGGTTTAGGAGGATGGTTGAGTCCTGTGCGTCTGGTTCCTCTGCATCGGCGGCGGGCGTCTCTTCGACTGGAATTACAAACAACCAGTTATTATTCAACTAATACAGGCTGTTTCCTAGAAAATCAAACCACAGTATGCTTTGGAAAATGGTTGCCAGAATTACAAGTACAGTAGTCATAGTTTATGGGCTACAAATGTCAGACATTCTATGGTCAATGTTGGCTACTGCATCTAGACTACACCAGTCCAAGACTCAAGACTCTTTTACTTGACAGACTTTTCCTAGGGTTTCAACTCCCAGAGACACAGAATTTGATATCCTATTCTGTGAATAACGTGTGAGTGGAGTTGAGTGGGAGAATTCTGCTTGACACCCTCTCTCTCCCTCTCAAACAGTACTTAGCAAACTCCATTGTTGTCCGGAATAGGCTGTTTCATGTGTGGGCACGCTGCACAAACAGATGCATTGTGGACCGGGCATACTTCAAACTCATGGCATCAGCGCACCAGGATGCAACCGGAGCGGAACTGAAGGCCAACGCCGCTTCTTGAAAATCCGCTCCATGCCTCATTCCAAATCTGCTTGCTCTACTCACAGTGTTTTATACCATGTTTCCATTGCCCCTCTCCAATAAATGTAAAATTTAACTTTATTGCCTTTTAACCACTTTTTCTGGGTGTAACGTCATGCAGACAGGCCAATATGAGTGGTTGGAGTTGGCACTCCCAGACTGTGATAGACAGACGGGCCCATCCAATCACCTGCTAAATAACTCCGCCTCTTACATGGGTTTTGCCTGAGCGATCCCAGATGGTATCTGCTGCCAGGTTATCACAACGCGTCATGTTGTGTCACGTTGTGAGGTCATTTCTGTCCCGCGACAGCATTGTACGACAAACTAAAATAGGGCTTAAGTGGTTAAAGAACTGCGTCTTATTTCACGTTATTTTAGAAGACTGACGTGGAAATCTTACTTAATTTATGGCCTTATGACTAAAGCCCAGCGGAATTGAAGAATCAGTTCACTTTGACTCAGATGCAATATAAAATGATACAAAAAGGTTTATTTACAGCGCTGTAACATTCACACATTAGACATGTTGCTTCAGCAAGGCAAAAAGATGGACTGCCCCCCTCCCTCTCACAGTTCATTATTTCATCTGCTAAAACAAAAACATCTATTCCTTCTCTTTCCCTAGCTCATTAAACGCGAAGAACCTTATCTCTTTCTCACAGTCGTAAAACAAAGAGGCACTATGTGGCACCCTGACCTCCTTACCTTTCCTCCCCTCTTCCCTAGTCTAGCAGCTGAGTCTCAGGGTCAGCAAATAGCAGTCAACAAGATTTAATAATATATTTCATTCACTTCAACTATTTCAGATAATTTTTCATTCCTTCTTTTTAAGAGATAAATAAGTCCAGAGTCTGGGACTCATGTTGTTGTTGTGGTTGTGCAGTGCAGAGTTACCCATATCAGCAGCAGAGGGCTCAGAGGGGGTCACAGGGTCACCCAGTTGGTCCTCCTCTGGTTTCTCCTGGAGAGCTGGGTCACTGCCTTCAGCCTCCTGAGAGCTGCCAGAGGCTGACTGGAGAGTCTACAGAATGAAACACAGTTTACATAAACCAGTGGTTCTCAACCTGTGGGTAACTGGTCCGATATACATCACTGGCCAGATGGCCAAGAATTGGCACGACCTCACCCTTTAGGGCAAGGTCGCATGTCGCCCTGAGGCGTCTTACTAGTTTAGATAGATATTGTAGATACAGTGTGCTTGCCCATAAAAGTAAAGAATGTTATTTAGAGAGCATGTTGTTTGGACAGATGCTAGGATTGATGTTTACCTGGTATCCTAGCTACTTTGTAGCAGTAAATAGTAAATAGTTCTGATCTTGTACTTTGTAGGTCACTCTAGATGAGAACATAATTCTCAATTGGAAAAGTCCAAAACAGAAAGATCTATATCTCCTACGTACAGGTAGTCTTTCCAAAATAAATATAGCTCATATCCAGAAAGTCAAAGGACTCCTATTGTTAAAACGAGTCCCAGAGCTGTACTGTTGCTTTTGTATTTCTCTTTCAGAATGCAATGAAGACCATACATAACGTTGTTATCGGGTGGAAACATCGTATCTCTAAGTGTCAAATGTGTACTTTCTTTTGCAAAGTAAAGCCCTGCTTCATCAGACAAGGCCGTCGCACAAAAGTAGTGAAAACAGCAGATCTACAAGCACACAACGCCTCGCGGTGCGAGGCGTTGTGTGCTTGTAGATCGGCTGTTTTCACTAGTTTAAATCATTTTTAAAATGATAAATGCAAAACCAACGGTTTTGGACATACAAGGTTTTCACCCGACCACGACGATAAGCTCTTGGATAGAGTTTTCAAGTCACTGCATGAAAACAATGATGATTTATGCTGAACAACACATTGGGGGTGGGGCGGGTTTGCAACACTGGACTTCCAAAAGTAAACAATATCTTGTTTTGGCAAGATGGACCACACATGCAAACAATAAGAGAAACGTGTGATAGTAAGCTGAATAAACTACCTCCGTTTCCTTGTCCTCTTCGGCGCTTTCACATACAGAGGCTGGAGCAGCAGTCTCCTCAGGGCCTAGATTATATAAACAAACAAAAGAGATTTTCAAAATGGCTGTTTTGGCCTTATTAGTTTGACTGCTTCCATACAACATGGATGACATTGGCAATCTCTCTTCATCTCTGGCAGAGAGAGAGAGAGAGAGCGCATTCGGCCCAGTGTGTCTATTTGCTGTATCTGTCTGTCCGCAGCTAATTTCGCTAACTACTTGGCAATTACAAATATATTTCTTGAGCCATGCTGTGTAAAACTACTAATCTATACTATATCCGTATTCATAAAATGGTCAAATGATCTGTCCGAATTACTTATAATACTTAAATATGACTTTGCGTTAGGTGTGCACTGGTTGTAGGCAGCTCTCATACTGTTCCCCACTCAAGCTTATGAAACAAGCTTTGACAAGCTAAACAAAAAACAAGACACACACGAGGCTGCCAAACGGGAAGAGAACAGCAGCTTTGAACATCTGGTGAGGGCGTTGTGCCACATGGAGCCGTCAGCCTCACTGCGTCCTGGCATGGACTCCACCGTGTGGCGCTGCAGAGTTCAGTAGGGCAGAAACCTCTGATCATATCCATATTTTAACTTTTTGTGCTTTCTTTTACCCGTAAAATAACGCCATACTTGATCATACTGCAGCGTCGCAGAAAAGCATGAAAGGAGCAGTTCCACAAGCTCGAAACATCTGCTACTTTTGCAATTTTTTAAAATTTGAATCCTGATTGTTAAAAGTCAGTTTTAGATATATTATGAGGTTTCTAACCGACAGAGACGATATTCTGCCAAGTCCGCAGAGAGCAAAATATTTCCCCCCCAAAAAATCTATATATTCCTTGATTTAAAGAGAGTCAAATGTACGAATACATTTTTGAAACGCAGTTGAACATGCAGACAGGTAAACAGAGATTTTATTTTATTTTCTGTGTTATGTCTCACCCGACAGAAGTCAGAAGAGACTTTTAAACACTTAGAGGACTCATGGGAGACCGAACATTAACTGCTCAACAAGAGGGAATCCCCGCTAGGCCAGGGGAGGTAATGGTCTTATGCATGTCACTCAGGGCTAATGTCAAGATTTGTCAATGTAAGAGTAGGGAGACCACCTCCTCCAACCACTGCAGATGTACTACTGTAGTTATAATGATTAATACACCAGAGTCTACTCTAAACCAACTGATTCCAAGCATTGACAATGCATTGGCATGCACACCACGGTACAGATTCCAGGCCACTCTCCTTACAACAACGTGGCCAAGCTGTCACTAGAGGGCTCTGGACAAGCCTGCAGTGTTTTCATTGCGTCGTCTTGTGAGTATCCACAGTGTGGTGCGAGGCGGTGTTAACAAGATCCCATACATAGCGCTTAAATAACAACTCCGGGCTCAAAGCGCCATTGGCTGCTCATACCGTCAGTGGGAGGGTCTTCTGGCTCCGCTGGCAGCTCGGTGGTCTCCTGAGGTGTCACTCCAGAGGAGGTGGGCGAGGCTGGGACGGCTTCCTGCGAGGGAAAAAGAAGACCCCTCAGGTCAACGGAGGTCAGCAGAGGCTAAATAACCCGGAGACGGCCAAGAACGAAGGTTTTCAAAGAGGTGTATGAAGACCTTTGAATGTTTGTTCTCCTGTTGACGTTCCTTGTAGCTCAAAGAGCTTAAGGAGCAGAACTATGACAGATTTTGCACAATACAGAGGGGACACTAGCCTAGCTGGGATGTGACATAATGATTAATAATATTGTTTTTATTACATTTCCAGTGTATGTTTCCTGATTCTCCACACTACAATGTTACAAGACATGAGGTGTAACAACATTTATCCCATTAAGAGGCCAATTCCACAAATGTCTTCTAAATCCAAATAGTTTTCTAAAAAAATCAGTGCTGCTCAAATTTCTTTTCATGTCAAGGACCCCCAGAATTATGTGTATTTTGCCACCGACCCCCATCTCACAATATGTTGTTCCAGGGACCCTCAGAAGCAAAGATTTGAGTAAAAAATGTTCACTATAAAAATAAATACTGTATATTCAAAGAAAGCACAAACTTTCAACAGGTTTCAAAAATAGCAGATCTATAAGCTCGTAGCGTGGCAATACGCCACGTTCCAGCCAGGTCTTAATGGGATAAGCATAAAAATGTTTGACAAAACTACAAGTATCCGGCAAAATAAATCCCATACTGCACCTCAACAGGACTGTCCTCCTCCTCAGCCTCTACAGATTCACCCCCATTGGCTATTTGACTGACGGGGATGGGGGTCGGAGTTTCCGCTTGATTGACAGAGGCTTCAGACTGAACCACAGGTACTTCAACGGCTGGCTCTGCATTCTGGCGAGTAACGGAGGAATCAAACCAAAGGTTTGTCAGTCGGACAACAAAGGTTTCACTGTACATTTGATCCTTGAGCTCTCATACAAGGATATTTGTGCATGGAGTTCTTTTACGTTCCAACAACATTTCTACAAATACAATTGTGTGAGAACAAGAGATGACAAATTAAACTTTTTATGGCATGCATAGTCTCTCCATTTTCTTGTATAGACCTGCATTATCTGTTCTTATGTTGTAACGGGAGTGTTGATATATTCTTAAAACAATGTCACCAACACACATTCCTGCATAGCAGCTACACTTCATTATTTCTCCATTTGCCTGCTTTCTCACAGGGGAGATCAAAGGACACATCATCAGCCACACTAAAGCATTAGCAACCAATAAAGAAAGACTGTAGCTGATGAAGTACAGACTACATATGTTGAAATGTTGAAAAGCAAACAATGAAGGCAAATTTAAAAATGAAGCCCTTTAAGAATTATTCCGTAGGCTCATATCTAACCCGCAATGACTCTTTTTCATCAATGCTTTCTGAGCCAGAGGCCTTGGCTGGGACAGGGGACTGAAGTTGGGTTTTGGCCCTGATCAGGGGTTGGTTGGCTGGGCTGCAGCAGGCTGCAGTGGGCTTCTTGGCTATGGCCTCACCTTATGAGTTTGGAGGAGTCTGAGGCAGTGGTGGAAGCTTGCATCGTATTAGATGCCTTGGCACAGTTGGCAGGGGCATCTAGAGTGGCTGACTATAAAATATGCAGAAGTAGCCTAATAATTTCGTACAGCTGGCATGACTAACAATGCTCGCATTCTCAACGACTGCTGGTAATCCACAGTGACTAATTCTTTTATATTTTGCAGCTGGTATTCCAGCCCAAATCAGTACGGACTTCAGGCGGACAATTTAAATATGCAATGGTTTTATGCATGTGTGTGTGTTTGTTTGTGCGTGCAAGAGCATGGGTTGCCTTATAAAGTGCAGCTGTATGGGCATTAGATGACGAACCACAGAGGGTTTCACAGTAACAGAACCAGACAGAACCAGAATTTAACCACAAGCGCTGTAGCAAAGATTTGAACACGGTCCAGCAGTGGGGATCAACAGAACGCCACACTCACAGACACAGAGTTTGTATCAGGAGATTATGAGTCTGTCAACAGCAGTCTCTCTCAGGCACACAGGTCTGTTCAAACAGTATTAGAGCCAGCTATCAGCATCAACCGCATCACTGGACAACTATAAAAGAATAGGAACAGGATTCACATACATTGCCTGAGATAACACACATCAGAGACAGACAGAGATAATTCAATCTCAACAGAATAGACCACTACATGGATAGTATACACACACACACGGTCAAGGTAGCATTGTGTGTGTAGCGTTGTCTGTGTGTGTGTGTGTGTGTGTGTGTGTGTGTGTGTGTGTGTGTGTGTGTGTGTGTGTGTGTGTGTGTGTGTGTGTGTGTGTGTGTGTGTGTGTGTGTGCCTTTCCGAGGTACATAAGCCAATGCCTATCTCTCTACACACAAATTATTACAGTGACTGGCTGGAAGCTATGCGTGTATGTTACTGTCTGTCAGAGAGTACAGTATCATACTACTCCAACAACTGGCAAAGATGCAAAAGGTTTATTAAATGTTTGAGATATCTCCATCTCTCTATGACAAGCACACCGCAAAAGTTAGATGATGTATTACACATGTATCTTATAGTTTATTCAGCGACTTAAGTTTGCTAAATGTACATACTGTAGTCTAGAGCACCGTTTCCTGCCAGACGTAGCTTGAGGCGGTTGTCCGTGCTCAAATGTGCCCTAATATGGAGATGACTGAGGTCATACTGATCATGTAGTTGAAAGGGTCAGCCATCCCAAATATTCCACATGGCTCCAGAATGGCCTCCAAGTACTCTTATGACAGGTACCCATCCACCTACTCTATAAATGAGTGGACTCTCTGGCCCCATTTACACTGGCAGCCAAATCCAGCCTGAATCAGATCTGTGTCAAATCCAGATTGGAATCTGATTTGTTCCATGTGACCATGTGACCATTTTAAACCAATCGGATTCCAATCTGGATGTGACACAGATCTGATTCAGTCTGGATTTGGCTGTCATTGTAAATGGGGCCTCTGTGTCCTCTGCATAACTTGACAAACATCCGACCAATCAACTAAAGCAGGATGAGAACCATTGAACTAGAGTAGAGCTGGGTGATAAATAAAAAGTCTATTTCTACAACACCCTCCTCCCATAGTCAACGTGGCTTCTCTGTCATATTGATCTCCAAATCAAGGATCTCCCCAGTAGTTCACCGTCAGACAATGAAGACCGTTCTTAAATATTGCATTTTAATATATATATAAAATAAAATAAAAACTAGAAAACAGAAGAGGCTATTGGAGAACCTGATTGGTTTGGGACACATGATCTGACTAGACGGTCGGACACGGTTAGAATTTTTCATTTCCGTGTGAAAGTAAACACATGGACACGATCGTGGCTTCCAGGGCTCTTCAAAATAAAGCGCAGTGAATGCGGCACTCTGTATACAAATAATTACAAAAATAATGGCATCCCAAGTGTTAAGCACATCCCATTTCTAAGTGTTGCTTTTACTCCCACAATGAACAGGTATCTATTTATTTGTCAGACGTGAAACCGCTTTCGGAGGTGGGCTCTATGGATGCCCAAATGTGACCCAAATTTGGGGTCGATTAGGTTCATGATCTACTGCGTTTTAGTTTTTTAACAGTGTAGCCTTGCACATTAACAGTAAGCACGTTGACAAATGCCACAAAGACAAACTGCATTTTCTCCAGCCTCCTTGAGCCCACGGACAGATTGCGGGGTTGACGAGTCACACACAATGAGTGATTATATACCGTCCGTTTTCTACGTACCCACAAGAAGCTGCAGGTGCAAAAGACTACAGACAGCGGAATAGAGAGAGGGAGCAGCGTCGCAGCAGCTGCTACAAACATAACGAACAAGATAATCTTTCCAAAATCATATCAAATCTAAGAAGAAACCTTGAGCAATAAAGATTCTCCTGTTTTATGAAAGAGCTCTTGTTCTACAGAGTACTGCACATTCTTTTCACTGTTTAACTAACTAAATATCCTCTTTGTGCAACATTCAAGGACGTGCCCTGCACAAAATGATAACACATTTCTACTTTGATTACACAATACACACTCAAGTTATATCACAGTTATATCAAACAAATCTTCATTTATGAACTTTTAAAGCAATAGTTATTATTGAAAATGAGGCAGTCTGTTCCAGCTCCAGTAATTACATGTGCCATTCATTGTGCCATCTAATGGCCTAAGGCTGAACCTTGACCTACACTATCTAGGCTGTCTGTCCGTCACGTCACACTTTTGCCCCTACAAACTTTGCACACACACTCCTTGGATGGCAAATCACAACCTCCGCCCCTGATTTCTCACATGGCCTTTTTCTAGCGCCACCATCAGGCCGATTTTTGCAAAACATGGACACTGCTCTTACAGATTTTGGCCAAATATCACGCAAAGCGGTACACAGTATCTCTGCAGTCATGTCATCAACATGGATCTGTCCCATTTCCCATATTCCCTCCTGATGGGGTAAGAATCTAAGATTGCCTCCTAAGGTTTGTGTATGTGACGTGACGGTCGCTTATCTTCCGATTAGGGAGTCTTACTGGTTATCTATCTATTTACATACCTACATGGTGCGACCTGAAAGGCGAATCATTGTTCATCATTTGAATTCAAAGGACCGGGAGGGAGTGCAGTGTCGACTGGGAAATCGGTTGGATTAGCAGTTGTCCAAAGACGCAAATCCACTTCTTCCTGTGTATCTGTCTGTCCGTCTCTCTATATCCCTTTCATGCCTATTCAGTATATGGAGTACCCTGATGTCATCAATATGACGCCATAGTACTGACATCACTGCCCGCCAAGTACGATCGGAACAGCACTAAGTAATGTGACAACAGGTGAAAGAGGCAGGAGACAGTTTCAGCAGAAATGCCAGTAATGGGTTTTGCACTGAAACGCTTATAGATGCTAGAGCGACAACAATTCAGGTCTTTCAACAAACATGCTGGTGTTGTTGGGCTTGGGAACCAGCAAACCTTCCAGCCTGCATTTCCATTTTGTGGTGGTTTTGTTTTCCTAACAGGATAACTGGACCAAACACATGGCACCTCAAATAATTGTGATTCGACGATTATGTAATAATTGTGACAGGCCTATTGCTCAGTGGATATTCAATCATAGGATGGCATCTACTATAGCCATCACGTGTAATACATTGTTCTCTCTCTGTTTACCTCTTCTTGTTCTTTTGCCTCCTCTTCTTCCTCAGAGGTATCAGAGCTCTCGCTGCCCGGTGATTCTGTCTTAGTTCCACTCTCAGGAACAGGAGCCTGATCAGGGAGGCCCTCAGGATCTTTCCCCAGGGAGGGAGAGTCTCCATTGGATGACTCAACACCATTCTTCAGGGACTCTGGAGTTAGGAAAAGAATGCGCATGAGAACATGTTCTAGTAGCAAGTCATATTAAGCGACAGTGTGTGGTGGCTAGACAGTATCATGTTATAGTTAAAAACATGTGAAGACCCTTATATATTTATTGCTATAACATTATTGCTTAATGTTTAGGGGGAAAAAAGAGAAGCATACATTACAAGTAATTATTACACAACTTGGTTGAATATTTTTGAAAGCCGTGGAACTCAATAACAGACCGCTGTCTAAACAAAGACTCAGAACACCTGGCTCATATCAATCTGTGTCGCTTGAGTTGTGCCATATCCAACATTGCAGCCATGTATACAAAAACACATGATGTCATTTACAGCTAAACAGTACTCTCAATAATTGAAAACATTTGAAGCGAGAATGCAGTGACCGAATATTGATTATTTTTAAATCAACACTTCCCGTTCCAAGTCGACCACGTTGCACTGGACGCAGTTGGTATGAATTAATGACTACTTCCATTACTGGATTAAGCAATGAAATCCTTTTTCAAATCAATCAAATCATTTTGTTGTTACTTTGGGGGCAATGTATTCATTTCTTTATTGAGTAGCAATGTAATAAGCGGGATAATCAACAGGGAGCAGGACATTATTGAGAAATAAACCCAATGCGTTGAGGTCTAATCACCCTGTGGGCCAGAGTTAATTTCTCCATTATGACCTGCCATTAAAAAGAGCAACTCCACCGGAAATGAAAGGATACGTGTGAACATCCTGAAAATAATAATATAATGTTACCTTGGATTTGGATTTAAAGTGCAAAGGTACAAGTGAAGGTGACGGAAAGAATTGGACGCACCAAAGAAAAGCAGATACAGTGAATTAAAAAGACAGAGACAGGCAAGCAGGCAGACAGACACATACCAACTACAGGCGTAGTCTCCATCTCTTCTTCACTGGTGGAAGGCTTAATGTCCACCTTTTCTTCTGCGTCGTCTTCTTCATTGGTAGCAGGGTCTGGTTTGATGCTTTTCTTCTTCAGTGAGATCGGTTCCATTTCCATTTCCTGCTTAGTATGTTCAGCTAGAGAGCACAGTCTGTGGATACACACACACGACAAACACATGGACAACCATGCACACACAACGACAATTACACACGCGCGCGCACACACACGCAAAGGCAAGAAAACATGTACCAACATGATGAAGGTGAAGCTTGATATGGCAGATTTCGAGAGCATTTGTTAAAGGTCCACTTTGTATGAATTCAAACTTGAATGTATGTAAATAATTACAAATATTTAACACAAATTAAGACACTGTATCAAAATAGTTATTTCTTATATATTGGCTTAGAATTTTCAATTAAGCAAATGCAAGCAAATCTTTTTCTGTGTGTGTGAGTGACCAAAGTTGGTCGGCCATAGAGACACCAGGACAGTGTGCAGTTTTCTTTAAAATGTCAGTTTTCTATAATTAAAACAGGTCCTCAATAAATAGCTCTAGGCCAAGGGGACATGGTGCAGTCCAATTACTAATCAGCTTAATATTAAGTGGATCTGAAGCAGCTGGTCCTTGTTGCCAGCCATCTAAACTCCAACACTTAATTCAACCGATAACTCAAAACAAATAAACTTAAATGTGATACACCATGAATTTTCACTTTTCCTATTTTAAAACCTTCTTTTGGGGTCCCACCAGCACTTTCTATCCTCACAAAGTCCCATTTCTGACCATTGTCTTTCTCTGTTTTTGGGAAGGCTGAGGTTTAAAGCTTTCCACAGGTTCTCAGAACAGGCTGCAGAATTTGCTGCCGTCGCTGACGTCAGCGACGGTGCCCCCGCTTAAAAAAAATAATAATGCAATCGCGAAATTGCATGTTTAACCCCCATAGCAACCCCATCTTTCAAACATGGCAGCCATGTTTGTTTACATTTTAAGAAAACATAATGGCTGCTAGTTCATGAATGCCTGAATGGATTTCCATTCGGATTTTTTTGTTTGAAAGCTGTGAGCAATGTGCACACACGTGGTGCATGATCTAGGCATGGACATGACATGATCAGTGCACTATGAAATACATGGAAGTCTATGGAGAGGGAGGCATATAGCCTAGTTCCAGACCCTGAATCGCTAGCCACAGTGCCACACCCCTTTAAAATTTTGTTTTGGCGATTCAGGGGTCTAGAATTGCTCTCATTGAAGAGGCTTTCCTCGTTCGAAAATCCGTACGGCGAATCAGCGTCGTGAATCAGCGTCTTGTGATCAGCGTGGGTGGGGGTTTCCCAGAACTCATGTGCGTTTCCAAGTAAACCAGCGCCGCCGCCGCCGCACCACGTCGCGGTAAAATGCGGTAAATTGCGGTAAAATGCGATCGTATCGATCTCGCTATGAAACACCAGTAGCAGGCATGTTATGTTGTGTTTGATTACTAGTTCGTAGTGCTCCTATTCTGCCTGTTTCTTTGGTTAGCAAGTAGCACTAGCAAGCAACAGGCTAGCCACTAGCCAGCCACACATAACAACACTACGTCATCTGCTTTGCTACTGTTGGGTTGGTCAGACGGTGAACCAATCGCAGAAGACTGCCTCTTTGGCAACGCCCATCCCAGCAATCGCTGGGACTGAATAATGGAGTGAAACGAAAAGTCAATTCAGGCTGAGTGTCAGGCTAGGAGGCATATGGAACTTGGAAGGTATTTTCAAATGGCCGTGTATGAGTTAAAAAAAAAATATATATTTTGTAATTATTATTATTATTATTATTTTTAAGACTTTTCGTGTAGTGTTTGGTTGGGGTGCATATCTGCACACACAACGGGCAGAACAGTGGGGGGTGGCGCAGTTCAGGCCAAAGGTGGTACTGCAGCTGAAAATGCTCTGAGAGCCATTCAAAAATGAGAGAGGCTCTCTATACAGGAGTGGTAATTTAGCCTGAAACCTTTTGAAAAACGTTTGTGGGACATAAACAATATGACATAAATACTTTTTAAATGCATGGTGTATCACCTTTAAATGACTCCTGATCAAACAATATGGGCATTGACAAAGAAACTTAATGGAGATATACTCCGTCCATAACCTTTGCACCAAACTCGAGTCATTTGACTCGTTGTGTGTAGTCCTTTAGGCATGTATAGTTTGTAGTACTGAAAATAAACAAACTAAACCAATAAACCAGAAAAAGACAAGTGTCCACCATGTTTTACCAACTTTCTGTGGCTGCTGGTGTGGCCAACATATGTGGCCATCATCACAGTGTGACAACAACTTACTTGGTCCAGCCTGTGTACATATCGTATAGGCTGGGAGTCTCTTCTGGTGGTGCTTCCACCTATTCGAGAGAGAGAGAAACGCCAGTGAAGTTCATTTGTAGTTTTCAGAAGCTGAATAGGATTTCTAGTATACCAGTGCTATTCAATACCTCAAAAAAGAAAAGCAAGAAAGAAAAGAAAAATACCTACAGTGTCAAAAGAAGGCTACAAAAACTACTTTTGTGTCTACTACCAACATTGACCAAATTGTCAAATAATATATTGGGGCAACATTTTTGAAAATAGCCTATTGAGCTTGTAGATCTGCTATTTTCACAATATTTATATGTGGAACCAAGTCAAACTAAATTGAATGCCTCGACTCCTTCATTCCAAGTAGTAGTTGTCAGTAGGGTGGGAGTTCGAATATGATTATTTTGGAGGATCCCATTCCCAAGTGGAAATAGGATTATTTTGGAGGGTCCCGAGTTGAAATATGATTATTAACCAACTGTTCTAGGCAGCGGCTACTACATTAATGTATAACAGTGGTTATCACAAGTGGTTTAACAGTCCCTGGAATTCCAGGGACTCTGTGGGTTCCTTTAGGGGGGGTCCCTGGAATTCCAGAGACTCTGGGTTCCTTTAGGGGGGTCTAAATTGGCCAATAAAAGTCTGAAACACTGACAGTGTACAAATGGAACCATTTGGTTGCATTTGTACACTGTCAGCGTTAAAGGGGAGATCTCAAAATATGAAAGTTTGAGAAACACTGATGTATAGTAGACAGCTAGACCTGATATGAACCTATAGTTCTCACTGTTGTGTGAGTCCTATAAACAGCAGCAGCAGGGGGGCTGTGCCTCAGTGGCTCTGCATGGTCTGCCATGCTGCTCCAACTGTAACATCGTGTTCTTTTCGTGGGGAGAGCCTGTGTGTGCATCAATGCACAGGCCAATACATACACTGTTAGATACTATATGTCACTAATGTCAGTGTTTCTCAAAGTAGATTCAGGGACTCTGTGGGTTCCTTTAGGGGGGTCTAAATGGACTCAAACAAGTCTGTAACTCTGACAGTGTACAAATGGAACCAAATGGACCCGTTGGGTCCATTTGGTTCCATTTGTACACTGTCAGAGTTAAGGGGAGACCTCGAAATCAAAACGTTTGAGAAACACTTATATACCACAACAACACAGCAGTGCCAGTGTGTAAACATTGCTGTTTATGTAACACGACGAGGCACACACATCAGACGCCTGCAGGACAAATAACGCTAAATACTGAAACGTGCAATCGGACAGTCTGGTTTATAGTCAGCTAAAGAGACTATAGTCGCCCGAGGAAGTTATTAGGACTTTGCATAATGAACAGACATGTGTCTCACCTGTGAAACGTGTTTCTTCAACATGCTTGCAGCTTTCGCGTGTCCGTTCACTTTGAGGTGCTGATAGATCAGATACAGCAGAGCCTCGTCTGCTGATTCAGATTGAGAGGCCATCGTCTCTCACTGTATATTATGGGCCGATTGCCACGACCAAAAAGCTAATAAATGCGTGTGATGTGAGCAATTAATGGACAGTTGACTTCATTCCAGCTATTCCATGCTGCTCTGGCCACGAGAGAAGTGTGTGTTGTGAGCGACGACTACGCCCCCTCTCGCTGTGCATTGTGGGCAGTTGAGTTTTACACTGCTGTATCTTTTTTTCCCCACTTTATGTATTTATGAAGGCTATGTATATGCATGTATGTATGCAGAGATGGGCAGTAGGCCTATTTGAAATACATATATTTTTGTATTTTGAAATTACTATTTGAATTACTTTTTTTGTATTTTGAAATACAAAAAAGTATTTGAAATACCTATTTCAAAATGCAAAAAAGTATTTAAAATACGTAGGCTATTTAAAATACATGTATTTCAAATAGGCCTACTGCCCATCTCTGCATGCATGCATGCATGTATCATGTATGTATGTATCTATCTTGAGTATGTAGGCTATTATGTATTATAAAGCATGCAAATGCAACATCCATGCAAATGCAACAATAAAGAAAAAACAACTCTTGCCACTGTGTGCGATCCATCCTCCTCCTTCTACATGTTGATTTAAAGGGATACCGCACCAGTAGAGTCAGAGCGCGGTGGTAACCAAAACGTCAATTCATTATAAAGCATATCATATCATGATTCTAGCCTACTGCTAAAGTTTTTGTTTAGTTTACATGTTTATTTGTATCAGCCATGCAGGCTAAATGCAGTGGCATTAAAACAAATAGTCTTAATCAGATTTTGCTGATTTTGCATGGTCCATGGAAAGTGTGCCTACATCGAATATCCGAGATATAGCCTACTTTTTATGATGATGATGATGATGATGATTATCATTATTATGCCAACAATATGCAGTGCTGCGGCCAAATAGGCCTACATGTGTGTTGTGGCACATTATTTTGGCACAATATGAAAAAGTTTGAGAAGCAGTTTGAGATAAAAACTTAAGAACCAATCATGGCAAATTCGTTGAACCCAATGTTGACGACCAATGATTATTCCTTGACATGCAACTTTTAACCACCGAAAGCGTGTGCACGTGCGCACGCACAGTCGCGCACACACACGCGCATTGAAAAAAACTTGGAGCAGATAAGGGCGTGTCTAAGACGGGAATGGGACAGGGGTCTGGTTACGTCTATCATTATTATTCAGATGGGAAGTTTAAGGAGTAGAACTTCTGATTCTCAAGCAGAAACAGTCTTTTATATCATATTCTTCAGAAACAGCCGATCGTCGTATATTCAATGACTATAGCTTTGCATCTACCGTAATTTAGGGGGAGCTGTGGTGTGTGTGGAATAGGAACACAGATATGTAAACAGCTGAGTGCTGTATTAGTGGGACACTTGGATGCAGAGAGTTTGGTTCGGACACGGAGGTAAAAGAGCGCAACATGTTTATTAGTGCTCTTTGTTTCACCCGCTCTCGATCCCTTGCAAACTGGGAGAATAAGCATGCAAGATCACTTGAAAATAGCATGTAGTCGCTACCAAGCAAATGTGTGCGTGAGAGTAGTAGACCTATGTCTGTGTACGTGTGCGGGGGCATTGGGCAATGCTTAAACATTTTTGAGATTTTGTGGAGTGACTGACTGTGTGTGGAGAATACCAGGCAGCCTGACGCGCAGTGCCAGAGAGAGAAGGGTTTATTAAAAGTCTAGCAGCATAGCGTGCATGGATCCTTTAATTCACACAAAAACGTCGAGCTCAGAAATGATCTCAAAGTCTTGAAGAATGGTTTGAATGAGAGGAGAGGCGAGAAGAGGACAGGACTGGAGCCGGGGAGAAAGTCTCGTTTTTAATCGAGGTACTGTCTGATGAATAATTTAAAAAAAAGTAGGCTATAGCCTAGATATTTATTGAGTCATGTGAATTGCTGGTGGCGCGTTTCCTGATGTAACCAGTAGGCATAATAATGACTGTTTAAAACTTGAATGCATGCAGATGTAGGCAGCCAAGTTAGGCTGTTGCACATAGACCTATCTAATCTTTGTCTCCGTTTTTAAGGCTACTTTAACATGTTAATGACATACTGACAAGTAAGTCTGGTGACATTTGATTAAACAAACTCTTGTCTTGGTTATCCCAGCATGCGGATAAAGTTGTAATAACTGCTTAGGACACACAAGAGGTATGATGATTGGTGGTGATTCTTCAATGCTGTATGAGACTACTGTGTCCCTCCACTCTAGCCATGGACACCAAAGCCCACTACATGGAATGCATGCAATGTTCTATCTTCTGTATTTAAACCATAGAGTTATATGGTCATAAGTTTATTTGTTTTGTTAAATGGCACAATACTATGGACAACATTTTTGAAGGGAAAATCATAAACAAAAATCAGTGGAGATAGATTAATAGAGTTGTGTACACAGTAGGAAGGGGAAAGGCTAGTGTGAATAACTGATTTATAGTGGTTTCCAACCACTGGTCCGGGGACCACCAGTAGTCCTTGAGGGGGTTCCAGCCAGGTCCCCTGCTAAATGATGAAGAGCTGGTAACCAAATGGAGCCTTATAGATCTTTAACTCTCCGGTCCATTTGGTTTCATTTTACACTCTCAAGTTGCATTATTGTTAACTTACAAGAAGTCTACGCAGTTAGAGAATGTACAGAATGAATGATATTTTGAGCAACGTTTGCCTGTTATCTCTCCTATGGTTTAGATACATAGGCCTACTGTATGTATATTGTACATCAATAATACAGCATGGAATTGTGGACAAAATCCAGCCATAACAAAATATTATACGTTTTTGGGTCTGAGAAGCTAAATCTCATCAAATGGTTGTCCGTAGCTCAAATGCCGAATAAATAATGGACCTTGACATGACAAAGTTTACCATCTCAATTTACCCCATTTAGACATAGAATTATTGAATGCTTTAACCAGTGAAAAATAGCAGATATACAAGCTCACAGTGCGGCACCGAGTGCCGCGCTGCGAGCTTGTAGATCTGCTATTTTTTGAAAAAGTCGTCAAAATGTGTGCAAATCTTTGAATATATGTATTTTCAAAGCGAACGTTTGTAACTCAAATTTTGCTTCTGGGTGGTCCCTGGAACTAAATATTTTGAGATGGGGGTCCGTTGACAAATACATATCATTTTGGGGGTCCTTCACATGAAAAGGTTTGAGCACCACTGACATAGTAGTCTCTCAAGAACAGACTAACCGAGCTCCAGTTAAGTGAAAAGGACCTTTTCTTTGAAGATGGCTGGCCAGATTGCTGACATAGACACATAGGGTTTTCAAAAAATCTTAGAAGGATTCAAAAGACACTTATAATAGAATCGGGTCAAATTTCTAATTAGTTAAAGCATAAAATAATGATACACAATAATGTGGGAACCCCTTTCTCCATAATGTGTTTTCTTTCCCTCTCTGGCTCTCTCTCTCCAGGGAGAAAAGATGTGTGCCTCTACCACTCTGTCTGTGCTCAGTGGGCTGCTCAGCCTGGGCTGTCTGTCTGTGGACTGGACGGGGGCCAGCCGTGTAGAAACCCACTATGACAGCAACCACCTCGAGAGCACTCAGAGCGACGAGGCGTCATTGGAGCGGAAGAGGCCGCAGCAGCCACACATTATATTCATCCTCACAGATGACCAGGTGTGTGAGTGAGTGAAAAATGTGTGCAGGGACGTGCTGGGCCCCTGATTCAGCCTGGGAAAAATAGTTGGAGAGGCCCCTCATTGCGTGCTATAGAGAGAGATCTCTCTCTATAGCGCTGCTGCTACTCAAAGATTTGCCATTTCAGTTCATGACAAGTGACAAGCCAGTGGGCCAATTACATGAGTTATATTTCGTCGTTGTTGGGTGGAAACCTTGTATCAAAACCGTTTGTTTTGTATTTATCATTTTAAAAATGATTTAAACTAGTGAAAACAGCCGATCTACAAGCACACAACGCCTCGCACCGCGAGGCGCTGTGTGCTTGTAGATCTGCTGTTTTCACTACTTTTGTGTGACGGCCTTGTATGATGAAGCAGAGCTTTGCTTTGCGAAAGAATGTACTTGGAGATACGAGGTTTCTGCCCGACAGTGACGATTTACTTTGTTGGCCGCCCAGCCCCCAAAATGGAACGAAGGACGACATTTTATTTTAATTTTTTTCCTAATGGCCAGCCTGCACCGGCCGGGAATGAACCGGCCGTTCGGGAGTTGTCCCGCTTTTCCCAATGGCCAGCATGTCCCTGAATGTGTGTGATTTATTCCACTGGCTGGCTCTGATGTCATGCCACCTGCACTCGCTTGTATTTTCTGTTAACAGAAAATACACCCGCCCACAACTGTTGAAAATGATGAATAGTCACTCATAATGTATGTAATAAACCCACAATGCCATGAACTGGCACTTAAACCAGAGGAAAATAGCCAGGTTATGGCTATTTGTCGGATTTTTACCGTTACCCTATCCAGCCGATAAGCACCCATGCAGCAATGTGAGAGTGTAAATTGCTCTATAACACATGCTGTATATCCTAAGAGCTTAATAATGTGCTTGACACCAATTCACACACATGATGGCAGACGCAACCAGGCAACGAGTGTGAGTGGGTATGCGTACAATTATTTACATAGAGTTTACAATTTACAGTTTAGGCATTTAGCACACACTCTTAATCCAGAGCGACTTACAATAAGCAGGGTAATACATCAATACAATAAGCAAGGTAATACATCAAAACATCAACATCAATACATCAATTGCATAGAAATATCAATCTAGAAAAAATAACGTAGGTAGACCAAGCACCTAATCAGTAAAAAACGTTATATAAAAGTAAGAATGCTATCTAGCTGTCATGTATGGTCATTGAGGGTAGGCAAGTGCTATGGTAAGTGCTATGGGCTTAGGTGGAGTCTGAAGAGGTGAGTCTTCAGGCCACGGCGGAAGCTAGGAAGTCTGTTGTTCTAAGTGTGACAGGGAGTTCATTCCATAGTTAGGGGGCCATAATAATTATGAATGTATTTTCAGTTCCTTAACTAGTGGCTAATTAAAGGTAAAAATACCCTCCACTCCCCATGACAGGGCTACAATGACATTGGCTACCACAACCCGTCCATTAAGACCCCCACGCTGGATAAACTGGCTGCAGAGGGGGTGAAGCTGGAGAACTATTACGTCCAGCCCATCTGCACTCCGTCCCGAAGCCAGCTCATCACCGGCAGGTAAAGCTCAATGACAATTGTGTGTTATTCAGTGGTATAAACCAGTGGTTCTCACTCAACCTGTGGTTATTTTGGGGGCGTCCCCAGATGATTAACTTAATGCGCAACACTGTTTTCTCACTAGAACAGTAAACAAACCTACATAAAGTTTAAGTGTATAACACTTTCTAAAGTGACAATAAGGACTTTTTGTATACCTCTGAAATGAAAAATTAAACTTTTGCCAAATTGTCAAATATTAGAGGCAGAAATTGTGAAAATAGCCGATCTAAGTGCTCACAACGCCTCGCAATTGTGAGCATGTACATCTGCTATTTTCACAATAGAACCGTGATATACAAAATGTAATGCCTCAACTCTTAGTGCTCGTCAGGGTGGGGGGGTCCCCAGTTCAATTATGATTATTTTGGGGGTCGCGGACTGAAAATGTTGAGAACCACTGGAGTTAACTAGTATCTAAGTACATTTACTCAAGTGCTATTGCTGCACAATGAGTAGGCCTGCTTCTACTTTTGGTACATTTTGATGACAATACTTTTTTACTTTTACTCAAGTACATTTAGAGTTCCAGACTTTTACTTGTAACAGAGTACTTCTATAATCCAGTATTGATTATTTTACTTTTGTTATTCAGTAGAACAGTAGAACAATTATTCTACTGGATTATTGTGGCTACAGTTTGTAGTCCTAATTGACGTGATTGTTTTTTTGTTTGTTTTTTTACCATAGGGTATATTGCAGAAAGTAAGGGATAACTTCATCTTGGAGGGAAGGAAGGGAAGTTTGCACACTGTAACTCAGCTCCCAGTAGAAAGATTATTCAAATACAACAAACTTAGAGTCGTTTGTGCCAAGATGTAGGCCATATCTAGTGTTGCGTTTTGTGTTCTTGGCTGTTGTAGGCCACGCTTCAGTTTAATTAAGCCCTGGACATTTTTTAACAAGTCTTTTTCCATCTGCTTTTGTCCGGACAAAGCCAGATGTTGGATCTATCTATAGCTCCTGTTCCAGGAGCACCGCTCAAAGAAGAATCGCAAGATTGTCAGGCAGCAGTGGCTCAGGTGTAGAGAAACCATTTAGAACACAGAGGGTTCCCGAAGCGTTCCCAGTTCGATCCCGGGCTCCCCCAGAGTTAATGTCAAAGTGTCCTTGAGCAAGACTCTGAACCCCTGGTGAGCAGGTTGTTGCCTTGCATGGTTTCCTCCGCCATCGGTGTATGAATCAATGTGTGTGTGAATGTAATGCACAATCTCCGTAAAGCGCCATGGATAAAGGCGCTATATAAATGTACCATTTCTGTCTGCACCAGAGATTATTTTCTTAGTCTTTATCCAAAAACCACCCAATGCTAAAAATTCCATTCAAAGTCCGCGGTGGGAACTCGTGGCATTATGGATTGGCCTACAAAACGACATCACCCACTCCCTCTTGCCAGGTACCAGATCCACACAGGACTCCAGCACTCCATAATCCGCCCTCGCCAGCCCAGCTGTCTGCCCCTACACATGGACACCCTGCCCCAGAGGCTGCAGCAGGCTGGCTATGCCACACACATGGTGGGCAAGTGGCACCTGGGATTCTACAGGTCAGTTATGGACAAAACGGGGTTTAAAGTATAACTAAGTACATTTAAAGTACTGTACTTGAGTACAATTCTGAGGTATTTTTTACTTGAGTATTTGCGAGTATTTGAGTAATACTTTTACTCCACCACATCTCGGACCAAAATATGGTACTTTTACTCCACTATATTAATTTGATAACCTTAGTTAATAGCTTTTTGTATATTCATTATTATGATTACAAAACATACATTAACCACTTCATATACATTTCAGCCATTTGAAAATAGCTGATCTACAAGTTCACAATGCGTCTGATATTTCTGCCATATCATTTTTTTAAAATATTAAGCTTGTCTTCTCTCCTCTGCTCTCCAGGAAGGCATGTCTGCCTACCAGAAGGGGTTTTGACAGTTTCTTTGGTTCTTTGACAGGAAGCGTCGATTACTACAGGTAAATATTAACCATATTATTGAGAAAGCCTGGTTTCTATACAGCTCAGGGTTCAGATACTGTAGAGGCCGATGATCTGGAATCTAGATCTAGACTCATCATGATGAGTCTAATGCAGGGGTGGGCAACATCTCTTTCCAGGGGGCCATACTGACTTTGATAAAGTGAGTGAAGGGCCACACATTGGACAATTGAAACTTGAAACACGTGGTGTTGAATTAAGTTAAAACTGTATGAATTTGATAGACACGACAGACAAACATATTGCCTATTTTGCGTGGTGTCTTTAATGCTTTAGTGCTACAATGAACATATGATGCTTCAAGTGAAACGCCTTTATGAAAGAGAAGATTTGCATTCAGAGAGAGAGTGATAAAAGGAAAACATAGAAATGAACAACACTCATGAGAATTACAATTGACATCGTCTATAGGACAAAGTGTGTTAAAGGGGTAGTTTAACACCCAAAAATTATGTATCTTCATTTACACATCCCACAAGGCCTTGAATTCATGGAGATTGTTTTGTTCCTGCTGCATTCCGGCAGTCTCCTCCTGAATCTCCTATTGACCAAATGACCAATGACCTGGTCGTCAAATTATCGGTGACAAAAAACGGAATCTCTGAATTCAAGGCTTCATTGGGGTGTTTAATTGATAGAAAAGAAGTAATTTCCTGGGTGAACTACTTCTTTAAAGGTCACGCAGGAATATGTTGCAGTAACAGACCGAGCAACATCCTTCCATTATAACATTTTGAAAAAATACAAGTGCTTCAGTGGTGAAGCTTCTAAGTGAAAGAATGGGGGACCAAAGGTTTGAGAATATAAATAAATACTAAATAATAAAAGACAGGGTGCGCTAACAGCGCAGCTCCCTTGGGGATCTCTGACTTATTGATGATGATAGTCTACTGCGATTGTGTTTTCTGCGATTTGCATGATTTGACTTGTACAAATGTTGTAGGAAAAACGACCTCTTACAAAGCCATGCCCCATTGACTTCCATCCTAAAATGTAACTTGCGTATTTTAGAAAGTATAAAACATTATGTAAAAACTAAGATTGTGTAGGTGTAGGCCTCTAAGTTCACCTAGCTACTGGCAGTGTGCAAAAGACATTCCGTGCTGATTGGTCAGTTCTAGAACCCTCCTAAAGATGTCTCGCTTTACAGTAAAAAAGGAATAAAAGAATAGCGACAACAACATGACTGGGTTGTCAAAATGGATTGAGCCCACTAATAAAGCAATAAAACATTTAAATGCAATAAAAGACAAACAAGACAGGGTTTCACAACAACATGGCCTGCCTGTGAATCTCTGGCGTGATATTGATCACGTGAGTCTTGCACTAACATGGAGAGATGGCAAGACAGTGGATCAGACGCTATGAATTCAACAAACAAATATTCTCAAATATTCTCAAAATTCTTTGTATGACTCAAATTGGCCTATCCTCAAACGTGTTGCCGTCGCCATTGGTGGACAAAGGGTTTCCACCTGTGTCTTTGTCTGACTAATCATCTTCCTGGTCCTGGTCTTCTTCAGGATCAGATTCAGGGTTGTTGTCATGGTTGTTGGTGGACAAAGGGTTTCCACCCATGTCTTGTTCTAACCAATCGTCATCATCATCATCCCGGTCTTCTTCAGAAACAGAAACAGATCCAGATTCTTTGGCTATCTTTTTCAACTCACGTGCTTTCAGGCAGAGCCTCTTGTACTGTTGTTCCAGTCTCTCGTAGTCCTCATACAATATCCCCGGAGATGTAGGCTCATCCTCAGATGGGCTGCTGTCACCGTTGTTTGGGGACAAAGGGTTTCCACCCATGTTCTTGTCCGGACAATCATTATTGTGATCCTGATCTTGGTCATCTTCATTGTTACCGCTGTTTGTGGGCAAAGGATCCTGGTCATCTTCATTGTTACCGCTGTTTGTGGGCAAAGGATCCTGGTCATCTTCATTGTTACCGCTGTTTGTGGGCAAAGGATCCTGGTCATCCTCATTGTCACTGTTGTTTGGGGACAAAAGGTTTCCACTCATGTTCTTGTCTGGACAATCATTATCATGACCCTGATCTTGTTCATCTTCATTGTCACTGCTGTTTGTGGACAAAGGGCTTCCACCCATGTTATTGTCTGGAGAATCATTATCACTACCCTGTTCCTGGTCATCTTCATTGTCACTGCTGTTTGTGGACGAGGGGTTTCCGCTCATGTTCTTGTCTGGACAATCATTATCACGACCCTGATCTTGGCCATCTTCATTGCCTGTCTTGGTAAACGCATCGCCTTCTTTGAAGCTGAGGTCATACAGAGTTCTAACGGGCACTGATAACACCACGAACGGGGGCTCATCCTCAACTGGGCTGCTGTCACCATTGGTGCCAGCATTCAAGCCTGTGTCCTCGTCTGACCAATCCATGGTGCTGGCAGGTTTCACTTCCTCTTTAACACAGATGTGGTTGAAGACCTGCATAGCATTTATCACCTTTTCTAAGGGGTTCGAGCGCACCAGAGGTGTATTAGTTGGTACAGCGAGGCTGGGGGTGCTGCTGGTTTTGGTTGGCTGCACTGGTTCAATCTCACGGATACCAGTCAGTGTGACATCATCTGACAGCCTTTTTGTCTCTTGAGTGTTCAGTTTACGGTTTATGGGCCAGTCCTCGAACTGGGGCCAGTTCATGGGCATGCCCGGTCCGTGATTGGACTGGAACCACTTCAGGTCTTCCTTGGTATCCGCAGCTGAGACAGTGTCTTCCAAGGTGTGGTAGATAGCCTGGAAGTTGTGTTTGGTGGAGAGGTCGAGGTGTTGCTTGACCTCCAGTAGTAGCTCTCTGAAGAAGCAGAGGCGTTTGTCTTCAAACTGCTGCCACTGCTCAAACACCTGCTCCATGACCTCAATGTAATGAGGGGTGGCCTTGTCCAACTCCTCCAGGGCCTTCTCGTAATATTCCTTGGTCTTATGAACCTCCTGCTGACATCTCTCCACCTGTTTCATCTGGTAGACTGGGATGTTGCTCTCCAGCTTATTCCTGTATTCTTGGCTGCTAACTAGAATCTCCTTTTTACAGGCAGAGTGGTATGCCTTCTTCATCATCTCCACTGCTTCGAGTTTCTTGGCCCAGGGCTGTTGTGCGTTGCGGAAGCCTTCGTCAGCCTCCCGGGTCTTATTGTATCCACAAGTCGTCTGCGTATGGAAAGTGTCTTTCTGCCAGTTCTTCAGCTTCTCATAGGACTCACCCATCAAGCCCGACTGCATTTCCATGTGGAGCTCACCCACCTTCTCTGCCTCTGTGCACAGGCCGGCCCACGCTTGCTTCAACGTGCCGTACTGTGGACCTTTGTCTATGCGTTGCCTCCAGCGCTTGGCCCAGTCTGTGAGCTGGTCTGCGTGGCATTTCTCTATGCGTGCACGCTCTTGCAGGCAGCTCATCAGGTCATAACACAGACGGTTAGCATCATCAACACGCCTCACTGCCCTTTTGTAATTACCCACCTCCCAGAAGCTGTCGCTGGATAAAGATATCATAGGATCTGGAGGATTTTCACTTGCTGGAGGATTTCCCCTCCTTGGGTCAATATTCAATTGCATATGGAAAGACCTTAAAGTCTCAATGTAGCCGGTATCTTACCAATCTGTTGATCCTGTTTGTTTTACCCCTGTTCAGCAGTAGTATGGATTGACAGGTATTTCACGTGTATCTCTCTTTCTCTTGTAGATTCCCTTTCTGTCGGTCAACTTCGTCAATGAACACTATCCGCTGCATCTATGGTTTTTATGTTGGCGGCGACGTCACAATTGGTCCAGAGGTTGCATTGTGATTGTCGGAGAGGCGTTTTCTACCTAATCTCCTTTCTATTCTAAAAAAGTTGTTTTGTCTGTTGTCATGCCTGACGTCACAGTACTGATATCACTGTACTGCCATTGGTTTGCTGACGTCCTAATCTGGCCTCAAAACTATTACACAATACTCTTCTTGTACTGTTGTTTGTAGACAGACACACAGTGAAGACATCACAGTGCCGATGGCATAGATTCTCTCTAAGGCAGTGGTTTTCAACCAGTGGTCCTTGAGGGGGTTCCAGGTGGTCTCCAGCTAAATGATGGAGAGTTGGTAACCAAATGGACCCTTATAGACCTTCTCTTGAGAGCGTAAAATTAACCCAAAACGACCCTTACGGAACCAAATGGTTTAAACCAAATGGTTTAATTATACACTCCCTGTCAGGGTGCGGTTCAGAGGACCCAATATGCAGTACGACAAACGCACAAGAGCAGGATTCAAAGTTCAATTATATGTTTAATTCCACAACTGAGGAATATAATACAGAAAGGCTTGTAGCCCACACTCATACAGAACACACTAACAATAAACAACGACCTGACAAGGGACTGAAGACACAGGGGCAAATATATAGACAAGGACTAACAAGACATAGGTGGACTCAAACAGACAATCAACACTGGGATAGGCTAACAGATAAATGAGCAATACAGAGGGTGTGACAAGGCAGGTAACAGTAAACACGGCAGACAGGTAACAAAGAGAACAATACTACAAACAAGATACAGAATAACAAGGCACAACAGTACAAGACTAAATGCAGAACAGTACTGAAACGGCAGACACAAGTCAGACAATACAGAATAACTGAACAGCCTAAATAAGTCCAAAACCTAAATATGGACAGTCAATGTTAACATGATAACTCCAGAAAATACTGAATTACAGAAATGCATCATTTCTGTAATTCATTACTTAAAAAAAGAAGCCAACACAATTAGAGAATGTAGAAGCTTTGCTATTTTGATCAACGTTTGCGTGTTACGTTGATCTTCTGGGTTCTAAGTCTGCAGGGCCCATCCTCAAACCGGGGCCAGGTCATGGGCATGCCCGGCCCATTATTGGTCCGGAACAACTTCATGTCTTCCTTGGTGTCGGCAGCTGAGAGTGTGTCTTCCAACGTGCGGTAGATTGCCTGGAGGTTGCGAACGATGGAGAGATCAATTTGCTTTTTGATCTCCAGTAGCAGCTCTCTGAAGAAGCAGATGCGTTTCTCTTCAAACTGCTGCCACTGCTCAAATACTTTATCCATGTTCTCCTTGTATCGAGGGGTGGCCTTGTCCAAATCCTCCAGGGCCTTCTCGTAACGTTCCTGAGTCTTCTGAACCTCCTGCTGACATTTCTCCAACTGGATTTGGAGTTTCTTCTGATAGTCTGGGTCGTCCCTGTGTTCTCGGCTCCATACTTCATTCTCCTCCTTAAGGGCTGTGTGATATAATTTCTTCTCTACCTCCACTACTTTGAGGTTCTTTGCCCAGGGCTGTTGTGCTGCGAAGAAGGCTTCGTCTGCATCCTGGGTCTCCTTGAGTTTACCGCCAAACTGTCTGTGAAAGCAGTCTTTCTGAAACTTCCTCACCTTCTGGTAGAGCTCTCCCATCAGCGACGACCTAACCTCCATGTGGAGCTCGCTCACCTTCTCGGCCTCCGAGCACAGGCCAACCCACGCTCGCTCCAATGTGCCGGTCTGTGGACCTTTGTTGATGGCTTGCCTCCAGCGTTTGGCCCAATTCTTGAGACGCTCTGCATAGGCCTTTTCGACACGTGAACGCTCCTGCAGGCACATCATCAGGTCGCTGCAGAGCCGGTGTGCATCCTCCACACGTTTCACTGTGCTATGGTACATTCCCAACTCCCAGAAGCTGTCACTGGGGGCAGCTACTATCTTGGAAAGACTGGCGGGGCCTGGCATTGTTGCTGTTGCTGCCTTGTCGCTCCTATAATAATAATCTGAGTTCCCAGAAGTTTTCTCCTTTGTTGTTGGTGTTGCTGCCTTGTCGCCCCTATAATAATCTACGTTCCCAGGAGTTCTCTCTTTTGTTGTTGGTGTTACTGACTTGTCACTCCTATAAGAATCTGAGTTCCCAGAAGTTTTCTCTCTTGTTGTTGGTGTTGCTGCCTTGTCGCCCCTATAATCTAAGTTCCCCGAACCTTTGTCTTTTGTTGTTGGTGTTGCCGCCTTGTCACCCCTATAAGAATCTGAGTTCCCAGAAGTCTTCTCTTTTTTGCCACTAGGGGGGGGACTAGGGGGCGGACTAGGGGGGGGAGTACCCCTATAACGCCCAGATATTGGAAAATGTATGTTGGAAGATGTATGTTAACGTGACCACGTTGACCCGTCGTTTTGCCGTTGTATGCCTACCCTGACTTTCCTAAGGGCAAAAAATCTTTTGCTGTGCAATATTCAATGAACACTACCTGCTCCATCAGCAGCTTTTATATTGGCAGCGACGTGTGTGGACAAATATGCCCATATATGGTCACTGTATATACAGTATCAAGCCCCAAGGATCGGGAGGGATTTTTGAAGCGCTAGTCTCCAAGAGTCCAAGTTTATTCTGGTTTGGATTCAGCACAGCAGTTCATGGCTCGACCAATGGGGTTGAGGTCTTGCAGTAACCGCAACGATGAGATGAAATACCAATCAGGGAGGGTATTTCCTTTACGTACCCTTGGCCAGTGGTTCTTAACCTGTGGGTCGGGACCCCCAGGGGTGTAACCTCATGATTTTTTGGGGGTCCCCAGATGTCACGATTAGACAAGTTAAGAAAAGACCATTAATGCATGAAAACTAACTATGCGACCTGTCGTGCCGATTCTTGGCCATCTGGCCAGTGATGTATATCGGACCAGTTACCCATATATGGAGACCCCTTGCATGATAGTCAATGATGTGATGTCAGAACATGCCCATATATGGGCATTACCAAATATTGGCATTCCCAGATATGCCCTTAATATTGATGACATCAGCGATCTCCATAATGTATATGAGCATAAAAGGACATCAAGCCAGAGCGTGATGTCAGAGCGGCAAACCCATTCTGTTAAGAGTGGTTCCCCTGACATCACAGTGACATCAGAGCATGATGTCAGAGTGACAAACCCATAGAACCACAGTGTTAGGCGTGACGTACAGACAGAGATACGTGGACAAGATGTGCCGGTTATCATAGTAAACTTGTGACCAACGAACTACACAATAAGAACTGGAAAAACATTGGCCAATTTGTTGAATATTATAAAAAAGAGGCCACAATTTTGAAAATAGCTTCTTTACAAGATCACAATGTTTATCTGTGTAACCGAGTCAAACTAAAGGTAATGCCTCAACTCCAAGTGCTTATCGTGGGGTGCAGTTCAATAATAATAACATTGGCATTTATGGACATGCCAGCCTTACAGCAGCGAAAACCAGCGTTGTTAGGCACCCGGTTGACGTCAGCAAGGGAGAGGGAGAGAGGGATGCAATAACCTGGCCAACGCTGGAAACAATGGGGCCAATGCTAAAGACACATTGCCAGTGCAATTACTCAACACAAGCTGTTTTCTGCTTGTCTTCTCTATAAATCCAGGAATGTGCGTGTGTGTGTGTGTGTGTGTGTGTGTGTGTGTGTGTGTCAGACAATTCCCTGTCACTTCCTTACTTGGGACAAGATTTAATTTCCTTGACTTGGGAGGAAGTGAAAAGATGTTTTTGAAGCAGCACACAGAGAAAAACTCTCTAGCGCCCTCTGTAAAAGGTAAATAGGCAGGCCTATGTTAATACAACGCCATGGTGAATATAACAAAACCCATGAATGTAGGTTTTATATATTGTTCTGTCAAGCAGAAGTCAGGCAACATTTAGAAATGTTCCACTTCAAAAAGCACTCAAAGCCAGAAAAAGGCACTCTGATCAGCGCCGTCTGACAGCTGCCCGGTATGCTGTCATTTCTCATAGGGTTTAATGTAAAAGGCAGTGCCTTTTGTTTTGTTTAAAGGACCATAGTGTGCACACTACCTCATACATGACTGATGTGATAGTCTGGCCTCCAAGTGCTCTGATAACTGCTCTATGTAGTCTTCTCTTAACAACGGCAACTGCACTAGGGTTTCCAATTATAGAACTCAGAGTGCACCTACTGTAGTTTACCTTACTTGCATCCTAGCAACAGTGGCCACCAACTGTGAGGCTAGTCTGTCTAATCACCAATCTGTCTGCGTCCCTCACTCTGCAACTATTATGTCTATCCATTTAGAACAATCTCAGTTAAATTAACATCATTTTTCTGGTTAGATTGCGGTCCCAGAGAAACTGATATCGACTGGCGATCCGTTGCCTATTGTATTGGTTCTCAAAGTGGGGTCCAGGGACCACCAGGGGTCCTTGAGGTAGTTCCAGGGGGTCCCCAGAAACCAAATGGACCCTTATTGTTCTGTAACAAAGAATGCCATTAAATGGGAGTCCGTAGCCTAATGCATGTCGTAATTAAAATGGTTGGGAATCATTGCTAGAGCCATGGAAATCTTCTCTTAAGATTTCTGCCTGGCTTTTCTTTTCAAAAGGGGGTCTGCGGGCTAATGAGTGTTTGGGGGTCCGGGTTTGAGAACCACTGGCCTAATGCATGTCCACCTGGGAGACTTTACTAAAAAGAATGTGTGATCTTTCCCCAGCTATGGCTCCTGCGATGGCCCCGGGCTGTGCGGGTATGACCTCCATGCGGACGAGGCCGTGGCCTGGGGCCAGGAGGGGAGGTACTCCACCCTGCTCTACACACAGAGGGTCCGTAAGATTCTGGAGGGCCATGACCCCACAGCCAAGCCCCTCTTCCTGCTGCTATCCCTTCAGGTACAGTAGTACCAGTACAGTGAGAAAGGTCAAATGCTCTTTCCGACGTCGGAAAAAAAAAAAAGTCATTTCGGACAGGCTTTCTGAAATACTTCAGGACACTCGGAGTCCAGTAGAGTCCGCAGAAAAGTTATCAGAGGTTCTGGATGACATCAAAATGTAGTTTTCGGGGGGAAAAAAGAAGAAAGGTTTTTGACATCAGAAGGTAAATGGTAAATGGTGCATTTATATACGCCTTTATCCAAGGCACTTTACATTTGTGCATTACATTCACCCATTTACACACACATTCACACACCGATGGCGGAGGAAACCATGCAAGGCACCAACCTGTACATCGGGAGCAATTAGGGGTTCAGAGTCTTGCCCAAAGACTCTTCGACACTAACTCTGGGAGCCCGGGATCGAACTGGGAACCACTCTGCCCCTGAGCCACTGCCCCCATTTCTCATAGGGTGGACGAGGGAGCATGAATTGCACTGAACACTATGGAGCAGTCCAGACGTCACTCCCATTACCCGTGGGTCCCAGAGATACTTTTTGTTTTGTTATTCCCATGGGCAAATCTTTAGATCGCTTCATATAAGAACTGTGTTCCAAAAATAAACAAATCAGCCCGGATATTTCATCAGGTATGTGACTCTGTGTCGGTTATGATATTGAGTTACATTTGATAACGTCTGTGTTATAAATTGGATACATTTGTATTTTTTCATAGTGAGTCATATCCATGTGAGTAAAATCACAGGGGTGATTTATTTATTTTTGGAACACAGTTCTTATACAACGCGATCTAACATTTTCCTATGGGAATTCCAATAGAAAAAGTAACCCTGTGACCCAGCAGGGGGATAGTGCCCTCTAGTGGCTTTGCTTATTGTAAATCGCTCTGGATTAGCATCTGACAAATGCCTAAATTGTAAATTGCTGTGTCAGGGATGTCATACTTCGATGCTCTAGTGATAAATGGTAAATGGTGCATTTATATAGCGCTTTTATCCAAAGCGCTTTACAGAGATTGTGCATTACATTCACCCATTCACGCACACATTCATACACCGGTGGCAGAGGAAACCATGCAAGGCACCAACCAGCTCACCGGGAGCAATGTGGGGTTCAGAGTCTTGCCCAAGGACCCTTCGACATTAACTCAGGGGGAGCCCGGATTCGAACTGGGAACCCTTCGGGAACCCTTTGTGCTCTAATAACGGTTTCTCTACCCCTGAGCTATGCCGCCCGTGATAGTGATATTAATACTGCAACACAACACAACACAAGCACATTTGAAGATTAATGGATGTATACATACTGTAGTACAGTATATATACAGTACTGTACCAAGGGTAAACGGTAACAATTACAACTCCCTAGGCCTGTCACGATTTACGAAAAAATCGATTTAAATCGATTTTATTGGGGGACGGTGAAAATCGATTTTTTAATAAACGAATCGCGATTCGACCACCAGAGGTCGCCCTCGACTTAATCTCCATTCTGTCTTCAACGTCTCTGCGTGTTCAACGTCTAACGTCAGGCAGACACAGGCAGCGGCAGCTACAGTAGGAAGGCTCACCCACTCACAGCTGCCAGCGTGCCTCCATTGGGCTGCAGAGCAGAGCTCCGCGATTTCGATTGACAAAGAGAGCAGTTAGTTGAGTGCTGTGTCATTACTTTGCTGCTACAGAGCATAGCACTAATCAGTGCTAAGGGCTAACAACAACAATGCTACGTACAGATGCATGTCTCTGCCACTGGTTACAATGTGGAAACAACGTTTCTAGTGAAAACAAGAATTGACACAGTCAATATATAAGCCGGTGGAATGGTAAACAAGAATTGACACATTCAATATATAAGCTGGTGGAATGGTGTGTTAGAAAGTCAGGGACTTTGAACAGTCTATCCACAATGAGACACTAGGTCTTGACTTTGATGAATTATTGATTTTGAAAAGAGGGTAAGAGTTGTTATTATGCCTTAGTTTGTGCCTGGCTTACATTACAGTTGGCTTGATATGTACCACAAAAAAAATGCATTCTTTGATACAGTATTGAAAAAAGTGTAAGAGTGTTGTTTAAAAAAAGAACAGGATTTGACATTTAAGAATTGATAAGTTTACACTATCTGTCATTTGCTATTTGCTACTGTATAGAGGATAAGAGAACATCTAAAACATACAGGATTCCTTGTAAGAGAAGACAAGTGAACTGAAATGTTATTGTTGTTTTTTGTCATTTGATAGTTCTACTGTATTGAAAAGAGCATAAGAGAAAACAGTATTGTTAAAAGCAAAAAAAATACTGGAATTGTAAGAATTGTGGATTTTTTTGGGTAATTTCTCTGGAAAATAAATTTGGTGAAAAAATCGTGAAAACATTGTGACATCGTGAATCGTCAACCTTGAATCGTGATTCGAATCGAATCGTGGGTTTAGTAAATCGTGACAGGCCTACAAACAACTAAACGCAGTATCTGGTCTTCTCAGGCGGTCCACACCCCCCTGCAACCTCCCAAGTCCTACATCTACCCGTACCGCGACATGACCAACATCGCCAGGCGCAAGTTTGCTGCCATGGTCTCCACGGTGGACGAGGCCGTCCACAACGTGACGTACGCCCTCAGGAAGTACGGATACTACCGGAACAGTGTCATCATCTACTCCACGGATAACGGCGCCCAGCCTTTCACAGGCGGGAGCAACTGGCCCCTGCGCGGCCGTAAAGTACTTACTTGATACATACTGTACATTTTATGTGCTTTAACCTACTCTTTTTTTATAACATTCTTGCACATTTAAAACTGTGTGCATACCATTAAGTGTCATATATCCTTTCTTTTCTGTCTTTAAAACCCTTCTTGATCTCCACGTTGCACATGACAGGTCATACAACAAAGTGTTGTAATCACCCTCATTTTCAGTTATATTGGACAATGTGTCAGTCTTTCAAATGAATGGACAGTAAAAGACAGAAATAGAAGAATTACGAGCAGTATTCAAAAATAGACTACAAAGTCAACCCCCTCTAGTCTTGAGCCACTTGTCATGAGACACTTATTTTGGCAAAATATAAATTAAGGCTGCAGCATACTTAATACTCTAGACTTTTTCGGGTTTGGCAGGGCTTGCCAAACTGAACAGAGTTCTTAGAGGACAAAAGTATTTGATTCTCACTTCGGCTAAGCTCTGAGTTCTTCTCACCCACTCATTAGTCTGCCTAGCACTTGAGCCACTGAAGAATTGTGTTCAGCGCTGGAATGTTGGTGGTCTTGCCACCGGCATCTCCGCTGTTTACTTTCATCAACCTCCTACACGCTTTGACATAAATGTGTTATACCTCCATAACTCCTTTAATTAACCATTTGAACCTCAGATCTGGTACCTGGTAGGCGAATAAGGCGACTTGTCAGTTTGTCATGTAGATCTCTGTTCCCACTTCCCAGGGGACCTACTGGGAGGGGGGAGTCCGTGGGGTGGCATTCGTCCACAGCCCCCTGCTGAAGCGACGGAGGAGGACCTCCAAAGCCCTGCTCCACATCACAGACTGGTTCCCCACGCTGGTGGGACTGGCTGGAGGGAACATCAGCCAGGTTGGTGGCACCTCTGGCAGGGTTTCTGCTAATCGGCCAACTGTTAACACTGCTTATCACCTATGATATAGTACAGTGGTTCTCAACCTTTTCAGGCTGTGACCCCCAAAATAATCATATTTAACCTGGGGACCCCCCACCCTACGAGCACTAAGAGTTGAGGCATTACATTTTGTATAACACGGTTCTATTGTGAAAATAGCAGATCTACATGCTCACACCGCCACGCAACCGCGAGGCGTTGTGACTGTGAGCATGTAGATATTTTCACAATTTCTGCCTCTAATGTTTGACAATTTTGGCCAATGTCTAATTTGTCATTTTAGAGGTATTAAAAAGCCCTTAAATTGTCACTTTAGAAATGTGTAGATAGTACCCTCTATACACTTACATTTTATGTTGGTTAGTTTACTGTTGAGAGAGAAAACAATGTTGCACATTAGCACAAGTGTTAATCATCTGGGGACCCCCCAAAATAAGTGGTTGAGAACCACTGATATAGTACACCTAAGATGGCTGTCATACTGTGCAGTGATGCATTTATTTAGTAACGCATTATAAACTTTGACTTTGCACCTTTTTGGTCATCTGTCTTAATATTCTAGTAGGAATGGTCAGCTATGTCCCAGAGATTTAAAAAAAAAAAAAGAATCAGATGTGTCTCCAAGTCTGTCTTTACCAAGCCCCCAGAACCCAGGGCTAGATTTGAAGCAACCCCGATGGTGGCCAAAGTTGGAACTGCAGCCTAAACGCGCATTTTGGCCCTGCCCCCTCCACTCCAGACAATCCTTCCTCTGAGCGGAGAGCAGCGTGACGTCATTTTGGAACCAGAGCTGGTTCCAATTTCCCCCAGAATGCACCTGGATTAGCTACATGCTAGCACGTAGCCGTTGCTTCAAAACGCCACTGAGCACTTGCATTGAAATGATAGTGGGGGCGGGGCTCGTCCGCTCTCTATTTTATATATACTCTATGGTCTTTACATTAAAGACATTGTGCTGTAATCTTTCCCCTCTACAACATAATGGTCAGGTATTATGATTATACTTGGAGGAGTATAAAAAATTTACAGAAAGTGTTCAAATTATGTTATTAGGTGGCCACACCCACCTGTTCATTAAGTATGCCTGGTTGTCAGGTGGTGACCCAGTTGAAGTTAACCACACCCACAGTGGGATGATATTATGATGTCATTATATCAGTGTACGGTATTTCAATTGGGCCTTTTGACTCAGCTTTCAGGAAGTCACCAAAACTACACAGGGAATACATATTTGCATATTATAACCACACACCTGGGGGTCTATTAGTGTAATGTTAACTCCATAGATACATACAAAACAGAAAAAGTAAAAAACTATGACACTGTATGTCTTGGTGATATTGGGCCACCAATGACCACATCGGACATGCTTACTGTACTGAAGGAGAACAGGGCCCTGCTGTACATAAAGACATATGGTAGTACAGTACGATAGATAGACAACACGCTGTAGAATCATTTTGATTGTTATGTTTTCTTCAGAGTGAGGGTCTCGATGGTTATGATGTGTGGGACACCCTCAGCGAGGGCAAGGAGTCACCCCGCCTGGAGATACTACACAACATAGACCCCCTGAACAGACACCCGGCTCCAGCCACCAAGAAGACACCTCCTGGGAAGAAGAAGAAGAAAGTAGCTCCAGGTGAACACTGACACCATTAAAGGGAATACAGTCGTGAGCGTTCTTTGAATAGGAGATTGCTGTTATAGGAATTGTTATAAGGTGCTCAGAAACAGACCATACCTTTGAGCAGAGGTGTGTCTTATGACGTCAAGACCATCAGGACGAGGTATGCAGCTATGAAAGACAGGGAAAGAAAAGAAGGGGGAAGACGGAGGAACGTTGAGAAGGAATGGCGTAAAAAGGAAAGGAAGGAGTGAATAAGAAGGGGTAATAAGAATAAGGGGTATAAGAAGGGGTGAATAAGAGAAGGATGGGAGGGATATAAAAAAGTGTTGCTCAGTGTAAGGTGAGGACAAGAAGATGAAGGGATGAACAGCCGTTCATTAAACGGTGGGAAAGATTCATTATTTTCCTTTTGTTACTAAACAAGTAGAGTGTCCGTTTGGCAACCGGAAGGTTCCCAGTTCGATCCCGGGCTCCCCCAGAGTTAGTGTCGAAGTGTCCTTGACTAAGATGCTGAATCCCTAATTGGTTCCGATGAGCAGGTTGGTGCCTTGCATGGTTTCCTTCAATCAATAGACAAAAAGTCATTTGGGGGGTGAACTACTCCTTTAAGTGTCATTATGTCCTTTCTTTTCTGTCTTTAAAACCCTTCTTAATCTCCACGTTGCACATGACACGTCGTACAACAAAGTGTTAACTTGTAATCACCCTCATTTTCAGTTATATTGTCTTTCAAATTATGAATGGACAGTAAAAGACAGAAATAGAACAATTACGAGCAGTATTCCAAAATAGACTACAAAGTCAACCCCCTCTAGTCTTGAGCTACTTGTCATGAAACACTTATTTTGGAAAATACAAATTAAGGCTGCAGCATACTTAAAACTCTAGACTCGGGTTTGGCAGTGCTTGCCAAACTGAACAGAGTTCTTCGAGGACAAAACAATGTTATTCTCTGCTCTGAGTTCTCATCCACTAGCACTTGAGCCACTGAAGAATTGTGTACACCGCTCCATTAATTAACCACTTGAATTTGCCATCGGTGTATGAATGTGTGTGTAAATGGGTGATTGTAATGCACAGTCTATGTAAAGTACCTTGGATAAAGGCACTATATAAATGCACAATTTAACATTTAATTGAATGCTAAATGTAATTGATGTTTCCTTCGTCTTGACAGTCACGTCTAAGAAAGCCACGGGTCCGGCCCCCAAAAAGCCCAGGAAGGTCAAGAAGCCCCAACAAAAAAAGGGGTCCAAGTTGGGATCAGAATCAAAGGCCACTAAGAAGTCTCATTCCCAACCCCGTCCCAAAGCCAAGCTTAAGCCTCTCACCAAATCCAAGCCACTCCCCAAGATTAAGCATCCCCACAAATCCAAGCCACTCCCCAAGATTAAGCCCCTCTCAAAATCCAAGCCACTCCCCAAAATTAAGCCCCTCCCAAAATCCAAGCCACTCCCCAAAAACAAGGCCCTCCCAAAATCCAAGCCACTCCCCAAGATTAAGCCCCTCCAAAAATCCAAGCCACTCCCCAAGATTAAGCCCCTATCCAAATCCAAACTTAAACCTGAAACCAAGTCTCAAGTCTACTCCGAGAGCCAACCCCTCTCCAAGTACAAGAGACTGTTAAATCCACCGCCCATTCAGACCCTGACCTCTAGCCAAAACCTGTCACTGTCAGAACTAGGCCAGGAAAAGCCCCAGCCCCAATCTAAGTTACACTTGATGTCACACAGCAGCCAGACTCAATCTCAGTACCAGAACGTGTCTTTGTCAGGACTGCCACAACCCAAACCCCACCACCCATCCCAACTCAAGCCCCAGCTCCTCCTGCCAGATCTCCAACCCAAACCCCAGGCTGAGTTCCAGTCATCCGAGCCAGTGTGGGACACGTCCGTCCAGGCTGCCATCAGAGTTGGGGACTGGAAGCTGCTTACTGGAGATCCAGGTCATGGCGACTGGGTTCCTCCTCAGGTATTGATTGATAGATTGATGGTTGGAAGCTGAGTTGAAATTGAGCTGGTTGGCAAACACTGAAAAGTACATAAATACATAACTATTGTTGATAGAGGTATAGCATGGACTGAACCGAATTTCCCAGAAACATTCTGATTTACTATCCCCGGCACGAAACTGCACCAAGAGTGATTGGATCCGTTCCGAAATGGAGCCGATTCAAAATGGATCCGATCATAAATGGAGACAGAGAAAGTTTACCCCATCTGGCCGGGACTTTAGACACTTAATGTGTCCAATGCTTATTTTCACAATTACTTTGAAAATGTAATGCGTATGTCTATTTAAGGTCTAATTTCTCTTTTGGGTCTCAACCTGAAAAGTTTGGGAACCACTGCTGTACATAGCAAAAAGAAAAGGGGTTCCCGTCCTAAATCGCCCCGAAATGCCTCGGTTCGGCTCTCGAGTAATGTGTTCCGGGCAGACCTGTGCTACCCTCTAATTGTTCAGCCGCTGAAAATGTTTACTGTCCTTTTCTTGAATGGAAGGTGATGTTCCTGTTCTGTCACTGGACTACTGCCTGTGGCATGCTCACATAATAGTGAAGTTTCCCCAGTTGAACACACAGTGTGGACTAACCAGGTTAAATCAATATACAATTAATATTCAATTTCTTGTCTCCAGGTACTTACCACTCTCCCTGGCCGCTGGTGGAACCTGGAACGAACCTCGTCGGCCTCCACGTCCAAAACTGCCGCCAACAAAAACATCTGGTTGTTCAACATCACTGAGGACCCGTACGAGCGCTGGGACCTGGCGGACCAGAGGCCAGACGTGGTCCAAGTCCTGCTGGAGCGGCTCGTCTACTACAACCGGACCGCCGTGCCGGTTCACTTTCCGCCCGACGACCCGCGAGCCAATCCCGACAGGCACGGCGGGGCCTGGGTGCCCTGGGTGGACGAGGGGGAGGAGGACGAGCAGGGGGGCGTGTACAAAGGAGTCTACAAGAAAGGCAAGAACAGGAAGAAGAAGAAGAGGAAGAAGAAGAAGTGCAAGCTGTGCAAGCTGAGGTCGTTTTTCTTGAAGCTGAACACCAGGATGATGTCCAATCGGATTTAGTTTTGAGACGCTTTGTTTGTGCTTGTGCTCTGGTCTTCCGAACAATATAGTGACCGAAGCAAGCAAGCAAGGCGAGAGCTCATGTAAATCCAACTTGGTTCAAAAGAATTTTCTGAACGCAGGTTCGGTCGACCTCTTTCAGGTTCAGTTGCATCAGAGCTGGTGACAATTATCATAATGATTTATTTTACACTTCTTTTGTTGTTGTTTTTGTTATGTCAGCGATGCTGTCCAATAGAATGTGAGCTACGGGGGTGACGATGCCAGGACTCTGTGAGATGATGATGTCACAGACTCCGGGGCAGAAACAAATCTTTGCTGTGCACCTACAGTACATGAAAATGTGAAATGTTCCTTTAAGCCAGTGGTTCTCAACCTTGTCAGGCCGCGACCCCCAAAATAATCATATTTTAACTGGGGACCCCCCCACCCTGACGAGTGCTAAGAGTTGAGGCATTTGAAAATACCAGATCTACATGCTCACAAGGACTCGCGTCGCGAGGCGTTGTGAGCATGTAGATCTGCTATTTTCACAGTTTCTGCCTCTAATATTTGACAATTTGGTCAATGTTTAATTTGTCATTTTAGAGGTATCAAAAACTGAAAAGACAATGTTGCACATTAAGTTAATCATCTGGGGACCCCCCAAAATAATATGGGGACCCCCCTGGGGCTCCCGACCCACAGGTTGAGAACCACTGCTTTAAGCCAATCAAATGTGTCCTGAGTGGCTCCTTCAACTCTGTTTGTTAGTAAAGACCAGTGGTGGACAAAGTACTCATCCTCCAGTACTTGAGTCAAAGTAGAGATACTCCTGGTCAAATATTACTCATCAAGTGCATTTTCTTTTTAATATCAATGCATTGCTATATTGAAATATATATATTTTAAGTGAAAGTAGCTGATCTACAAACTCACAACTATGACACATTTTGAGCTTGTATAAGTAGGCTACCGTACAGTACTAAAGTTGTGTAAATACTTTGTTCCCAGCAAGCACAGTCAGGACCTGGACCAATCAGTTTGGGGCCAGATCAAGTCAAACCATGACTAGTCAGATCTGGCCTAGAATATCACCTGATTTCAACCAACATAAATCTTGCCCATGAAAACAGACATCCTGGATTAATCAGAGAGGGTCCGATCAAGGCCAGATAAATATAACATAAACATAACTAGTCAGATATGATATTATAACCTTACATGCTCATATTTCAACTAACATTACAAACAATAACAACAATCCTAGTCCATAGGATGTCCTGGTAATGACGTCAAGATCATCCCCATATGGGCTGTGATCTGGCCTAGTTCTGAACGTCACCGGAGTCACCGGAGGTCATTATCATAACGTCATCATGACATCATCATGACGTCATTTGGCTATTGGCTTGCAGGGTTACTGTCCACTACTGGTCCAAGTGAGTCCAAGAAAGTCATTAGCACCTCTATCTGAGATGCTGAGGTACCATCTGAAACTCTGTCCACTCTGTGGCTTCATTGTTATTTCATTGTTTTTTGTCTTTTGTTAATTTAGTGAATGACTGAGGTCTTGCCACTAAGACTGTCTATAGACGTGACACTTTAACAACATGTTTTAAATTAACTTTGATGCTGTAAATCGTTATTTTTTTATTGTTTCAAATAGATTTTTCTCCAAACAATTTGCATGTATCGCTTAAGAAAGTCAGTGAGAATTTCAGAGAAATCTGAGAAATATTAGAATGTTTGGATTTTGAAATAACTATTTAAATGTAACTGTATTCTAAAATAATTCTAACTGGATAATTATGTTAACCACATGAACCCTAGCGTATTCTGGGGGGAACATTGCTTGGCAGATCTAAAAGACCAAGTTTTTTTTCATTAAGAGGTTTGGTGTAGAGGGAAAAGTGCAGCTGGCCGAATATAGAGCCCTGGGGGACATCGGTCAACTAAGTACAGTATAGGGTTTAATGCCTATTTGAAATGTATTTAGAAATACTGAGCAGCAGTGTTTCCAATGTCTTCTGAAATAAGCAGGTCTAACTTTGACCTCAGTTGTATACTGTTACAATTGATAACTTTCCAGTTGATCATACATTATCTCTCTGAATCGTATTGCCTTCTCTTCCGTCCCATTCCTGTTACTGTAATGTGTACTGCTTAAAGATATTACACTTGGGACTTTCTTATTAGTTAAGTCAAGATAGCAGCAATTAGTATTGTCTGCTACAGCACTTTCCGAATGATGTAGCTGTTTGATAGTGTCAACGTCACTTGAAATATTAAATCATTTCATTCCGTTTTCATTGTTGTCTTGTTCCAACCCTTTCTGGATTAGGGCCCACTGAACGCCGGAGGCAGTATTATGTCAGTTTTATAGTTGACCCATTTCAACCCATTTAGACCTTGTTACTTCAACCATTATTTTAACCATTAAAATAGCAGATATACAAGTTCACAGCGCGGCACAGAGTGCCACATTGCGAGTGCCGTGCTGCGAGCTTGTAGATTTGCTATTTTTGAAAAGCCTTGAAAATTTGTGCAATATTATATTTTTGACCCAATTCTATAAATGTAAGCCTATCCTAAATCTTTTTAAGGATTTTGAAAACGCATGTTTCTGCGTTGACCCCAAAGATTATAGGTATTTGGCCGCAGACCCCCATCTAAAAAATATGTTGTTCCAGGGACCCCCCAGAAGCAAATTTGAGTGACAAATGTTCACTTTAAAAAAGATATAGGCCTATTCAAATATCCGCACAAAAAAGGAAAGATTTTTCAAAACTATCAGATCCACAAGCTCGCAGCGCGACACTTGGTACTGTGCTGCGAGCTTGTAGATCTGCTATTTTTCAATAGCTAAAGTATAGGGTCTAACATTAATGAGTTATATGTCAGTTGATGGTTATCATGTCAGTATCAAGTCAGTATTTTATGACATTCTTCACCTGAAGAAGAAATGCTTCTTTTGCAGTATCATGTCAGTATTGTCTGTATAGTGTCAGTTATCATTATTGAAGATGGAATCGACATGCTCCATTGAGACACTAGATGGCGCCATACATTAAGAATTTGAAGATGTTTAATAATTATACTGCATACAACCATGTCAATTCGTAATTATATCACACACATTATTGCGACCAATCGCAGTTATGCCAATATTATATAGTATGTCAGTCTAACCAGTGTGGCTGGTTCTACAGACAGGTATGAGAAGCCCTTTAGGCCAATATTGCATAGTCAACTCGCATATACATACATACTTCACTTGCACATACATACATAATGGTCCTTCACTTGCACATACATACATACTTCACTTGCATGTACATACATACTTTACTTGCACATACATACATATCGGTACATTATTTGCACATACATACATACTTCACTTGCACATACATACATACTTCACTTGCACATACATACATACTTCATTCGCACATACATACATACTTCACTTGCATATACATACATACTTCATTCGCACATACATACTTCACTTGCACATACATACATACTTGATTCGCACATACATACATACTTCACTTGCACATACATACATACATACTTGATTCGCACATACATACATACTTCATTCACACATACATACATACTTCACTTGCACATACATACATACTTCACTTGCACATGCATACATACTTTACTTGCGCATACATACAGTGTTGAAAATGTATATGTGCATGTTGAGTTTGTTTAAATGTGTGCAAAAGTATGTATATATGTGTGTGTGCAAAAGTATGTGTGTGTGTGTGTGTGTGTGTGTGTGTGTGTGTGTGTGTGTGTGTGTGTGTGTGTGTGTGTGTGTGTGTGTGTGTGTGTGTGTGTGTGTGTGTGTGTGTGTGCCTGAGTATGTATATAACAGGAAGGCACAATGATATATCCGGAAGGGACCCTACAATTAGATTCCCTACAGTTAGATTTCAAATTAAAGCTTTTGGAAAATATATATAAATGTAATAGTAAATTTGAAATAGATGCGTGTTTGATGCTTACCCACCCTGGGGGTGAAATAGTATTAAAATAATACGATGCAGAGGTTAGTTGGGCTGACATATAATACCTTCTAAGATTAGGCAGTTAAAACAATAAAAAAACGTACAAAAAATCCTTTCCTAATAAATACAATCTCAGTTTGGTTTGCAGCTCATAAACATATGAGAGATATGCCTATACCATCTCAATTTTCTCCTATATGGGGTAATGAACAGTTTATTCCGGCCAGAAACGGACAGTGATGGACAAGCTACTTGGAACATGTAAGCTAAGCTACAAGCTACTCTTGATGAAAGCTTAAGCTACAACGAAGCTACCCACAGAAAATGTAGCAAAGCAAGCTACAAGCTACACGGCAAAAGTAGCTTACTACAACAAAGCTACTATTTTTTTTTTTTATCAACTTCATACAACTTTCCACCAAACAAATAGGCAGGCAAAACATGCTCAGTTCGATTGATTATTATAAAACTGGAAACAAGCCCTCATGTCTGGTTTTTTGTGTCATCCTTTCATTTACTTTTTAAAGTAAATGAAAAAAAAAATCCTATTTGAACTGGGGACCCCACTCTGACAAGCAATTGGATTTAGGAGTTGAGGCATTACATTTAGTTTCACATTTCTGTTCCACCTACATTTTGTGAAAATAGCAGATCTACAAGCTCACAAGGCCTCGGAACACAAGCTTGTAGATCTGCCATTTTCACAATTTGTGCCTCTTTTACTTTATTGTCAATTTGGCCAATGTTTGACCAGTTTTTTATAGTTGTTAACTTTTGATGCAGTTTTGTTCTTTTATCTATATTTTTTTAGGTATTAAAAATGTCTAAAAGGTCCTTAAATTGCCACTTCAGTCATTAGTTTGCTTTAAAGGTGAGAATATGTTGGCTGTCGAAACAGCTGATAAGCTGCAGCCAGCGGTGGACAGTAGGCTAACTGAGTAAATGTACTTGAGTACTTTTACTTTTATTTGTACTTCAAGTAGCTTAAAAGCATGTACCGGTATGTACTCTTGAATACATACGTTTATTTAAAAGCAAGTACTTTTTTACTCTTACTTGTAACATTTTGACTGAGTGTAGGCTACTATGGATTGGAGTAAATGTGACCAGGAGTAGGCTACTCTGTACTCTTACTCAAGTAGGCTACTCGGGTCAAGTAGGCTACTGTCCATCTCTGGCTGCAGCGCAGCGCTTCAAGCCTGATTTATGCTCCCCCCCCGGAGATCCACATTCTAAACAAAGCAGCCATGCAGGTCGGACGCGTTTTTTCTCGCTCCTCAACTTCTCGCCGGAGCCGCCGCCGCGCGCCAGTAAACTACTCACCAGGGACAAAGGGATGGATATTTTTATCTTTTCTAACGTTTCTCGTATGGTTTACCGACTCATGCTTGAGTTCACCGTGGATCCCACATAACTTGGATACGATGGATTATGTGCAGGACAGAGAGGAATCACACAGTGATTTTTATCTCCACGGTGGGTCGGAATCCAAACACCTTGGCTACGGGAGAATGACTGTCTTTGGTGCGCTGATCTCAACAAAGAACAAACCCCCAGTTGGCAGTAGTATGGACAGAAGGTCCTGTATTTACTTTTTGCTGCTACTCTGTGGAGATATAGAAACCCACCCTGGACCTGTTGCAACCCGACAGATGACTCGCAGACTCGCCGCCGTTCTCGCAGCCGCGGATGGTCTTTCCACGGTCGACTCATCGCCATTGTCGACCAGTGAGGTTACCAACACGGCCAACTCGGAGGAACCACGGATCCACGAGGGACCACCCGACCCACGGAGCACCTCGGACGTCGGTGTGTCCACCCCCGCGCCGGCTCCACCACCCGACATCGTGGCTGTTGGTGCCCAGTTCGCGGCAGTCGGATCCCCGGAGATTACCAGTACCACCGAGCAGGATGTCCCCCCGCTGGCCCCGCCACCCCCCAGGGATCGAAACCAATCATGGCTGTTGGCGTACCTCGGCTTTGATACAATCTGCGCCGGCGCCGCCACCTCGACACCTCGCGCCGATGAAAGAAGCTGGATATCCCATTGTCTAGGTTCTCAGACATCAACGGGACATGACCTCCCCCCCACCCCCAGCGCCCCCCTACCCCCAATACACACGGATGTGGACTCACACACAGGGGAAACCCCCTCCCCCAGCCCTGATAATGGCTATTTGAACACCTCAGACATGAAAGGTACTTTTGTGAAAAGAGGACTGAAAATGATTCATCTCAACATCAACAGTTTGAAACCCAAACTGGAACAAATCAAAGCTATGTTTCTTGATGGTAAGGTACACATTTTAACCTTCTCAGAGACTAAACTCGATGACTCATTCTCAGATACTAGCATTGAAATAGCCAATTACACTGTCATTAGGAATGATAGGAACAGGAAGGGAGGCGGTGTTTGCATGTATATTCACAATGATTTAAATTTTATCATTCGCCCTGACCTACACCACAGCTCTCTTGAAACTGTATGGGTCGAGATAATTTTTGAACATGCTAAAAATATACTAATATGCGCAGTCTATAGACCCCCTGACCAGAATGACTTCTTTGAGCTGTTTGAGGAGAGCTTAGCAAAGGAGTATTATGCTTTGGGCGACTGGAATGTTTGTGCTTTGCGTAAAGAAGCACCCCTGTTCAAGTCCTTTAATGGGTTATGTAATCAATATGGTCTCACTCAGCTCGTTACCGTACCTACCAGGGTGACGGAGCACTCCCAAACCCTCATAGATCTCATCGTAACCACAGACAAATCCAAAGTCACCGCTAGCGGGGCTATTGTATGCGGTCTTAGTGATCATTACATGATCTACTGTACGCGTAAAATACACAAACCCAAGGCTAGTGGTCACAAAACAGTGGTAGCTAGAAGCCTCAAAAACTACTCCAGTGAGGCATTAAATCACACACTAGCGAATACTGACTTTTCTTCTGAACTGAATTGTACAAATGTCGAAGGAGCATGGTGTGGTTTTAAAACCAAATTGACCAATGCTCTAGACGACGTGGCCCCCTTGCAAACCACCAGGGTTAAAGCCCGCCAAGAGCCATGGTATAACTCAGATATAGCCGAATCAGCTAAACTCAGAGACAAAAAGTACGATGAAAAACGTAAGTGTTGCAAAAAGCTTAGGAAAAAATTCAACCCTGACCTCAATATCCAAATCAAACATCTTACTGCTCAGTGCAAGAAACTCAGAAACCAGACGATCGCACTATGTAGATCCGCCCAAAAAGACTACATCGACACCAAAATCGACGAATACAAAAATAAACCACGAGACCTATGGAAGTTGCTTAACAACCAATTAGGCTTAAAATCTAAAAACATATGCCACAGCATAAACATCAAAACGGACGCCGCTCTCATTTCTGACAAATGTGAAGTAGCTACCCATCTTAACAAAACCTTTACCACCATGGCCCATTCACTGGTTGAAAGACTGGTCGCCCCATCTGGGCGGTATGGTATAAATTTTGTTAAGAAATACTACAATAAACTGGGTGTCATAAAAGACAGTTTTAAACTTGCCACAGTGACAACTGATGAAGTGTTTAAAAAACTGAGTGCCCTACCTCAGCACAAGGCCACTGGCCTTGATAAAATTCCAGCTAGATTTCTCAGAGATTCAGCCGCCACCATTGCTCCAATCATTACCCACATAATTAACCTTTCCATCGAACAGGGTCATGTCCCACAGGACTTCAAACTAGCAAAAGTAACCCCCCTGCATAAAAAAGGTAGCAAACTAGACCCTGGAAACTACCGTCCCGTTTCCATTCTCAGCTCCATATCCAAAGTCATGGAGAAAATAGTCTACGAACAGATTGCAAGATATCTCGATGAGAATAATCTGATTTACGAGTTCCAATCTGGATTCAGAAAATCTCATTCCACCGACACATGCCTTCTCTATTTGACTGACCAAATCAAACGCGAAGCGGATGACGGCAAATATAGCGGCATGGTCATGATGGACCTCCAGAAGGCATTTGATACCGTAAATCATTCTATTCTGATTGAGAAACTAAAAGCCATCGGTCTTGACAGCGCAGCAGTGAGTTGGATGCAATCTTACCTGGTGGGGAGGGAACAGGTGGTGGAGATTAACGGTACCATGTCCCCCCCCCTCCCAGTAAGCTGTGGTGTTCCTCAAGGTAGCATACTGGGGCCTCTGTTGTTCCTAATATACGTGAACGACATGGCATCTGCTTGTGACTGCAACCTGTTCCTGTTCGCGGATGACTCGGCTCTCCTAGTCTCGGGCAAGGACCACTTGCAGGTTGAGAAGACACTTAACTCTGAACTAAGTAAGATCTGCACATGGCTTAACGACAACAAATTATCAATTCACCTGGGAAAAACGGAGTCCATCCTCTTTGGAACAAATCATAACCTCAAAAAGGTCGATAACTTCACAATCAAAGTGGGTGACAAGGTCATAACACGAAAAAACGAAATCTCTTACTTAGGATGTATCCTGGAAGCTAATCTTTCCAGTGAAAAGATGACTTCTAAAGTAATAAATAAAATCAACCAACGAACTCGTTTCCTACAGAGGATAGCCCCGATGGTCAATTTTAACACACTGAAGACCATAGCTGGTGCAATAATCCAGCCCCTCTTTGACTACGGAGTCCACGTATGGTATCGTGACGCCCCACAAGCCCTGAAAACTAAACTCCAAACAGCCCAAAATAAACTAATTAGGGTCCTGCTTAGCCTTCCCTATCAGACTCACCTCACCGCTACTCACCAATTAAGAGTGGGGTGGCTCAGAGTAGATGACAGAGTACAGCAGCTTGCAATGGGCCTGGTGTACAAGATACACTACACCACTATGATACCCAAGTACCTGTCAAAATACTTTATAAACATTAAGGATGTCCATAATTACAACACCAGAGGCAGCGCCACAGATCACTTTCAACCCAGAGTCAAAACCAACAAAGGGTCAAACTCTTTTTTCTGCTATACCACCAAAATGTGGAAAGCCTTACCGAAGGCCATAAAGGAGTGTGGATCACTTGCATCCTTTAAAACTGCCCTGAAAAGCCACTTACAGGCAGCAGCCGTTCGCAACTGGTAATAATGAACCTAGCCCCAACCCTACCCTCCCCTGCCCCTTCTTTGTATATACTGTTTGTTTAAGAATTACTGTCTTTGTTTTGTTTTTCTTTACATATCTACTGCATAGTACTGTGTTCTATCTGTCTGTCATTCAATGTTATATGAGATACTTCAATGGTTTCCAGTGGAAATAAGCTTAGTCTTTTCATGGATCTCCTTTTAGTAGACCTTGTACCAGTGAACTGTACCGTCATGAAACTGTACCTTTTCCTATGCAAACTTCTAATAAAGTCTTCAATCAATCAAAACAAGCTCACAATGTTGGCATTAGCAACGCGATGTGAGCTTGTATGTCAGTTCTCACTCAGACGCTCTCTGAACACTTCACCATGTCGTCGCAGGGAGAGGTGGGACGTCCGCGAACGAATCCAATCTTTTGAACGGCTCTTTGAAGTGAACGATGGGATCCGGTTCGCGCAGTAGATAGCGCGAAGTAGAGAGCGCATAGTGAGACAGATCCTTGGCTCGGTCTCACTTCAAAGAGCCATAAATCCCTTGCTTTAGTCTCTTCTCGCTACACAGAGGAGGACTATGGAGGACGCAAAATGACTTTATTCAAAATAAATAAATGAATAAATAAATACAGAAATGCAAAAATAAATAAATAAATGTGCAAAGAAATGTAAAAATATATAATTAAATATATATTTATGTGAAAATGTATTTATTTATATATATATTTATGTATTTATTTATTCATTCATTTATTTATTTATATTTTTATTTATTTATTTATTTCTGTATATATTTATTTATTTATTTATTTCTGTATATATTTATTTTTTTATGTATTTGTTTGCATATTTCCTTATTTTTTTATTTTTTTCCTCATTTATTTATTTATTCTTTTATTTTTGTATTCTTTTATTTATTCTTACCCCTATCGTTATTTGCGTACACGACAACCAGTGCTATTGCTGGTGTACGGCACCAAATTTCCATGGCCCACCATATGGATCCTGTGGGCGTGAAAAATAAGGGGGTGGGCTTTGCATGTTCTCTGGGACCCCATCTACGTATGGACGCCACTTGATCGCCCATCAGCCGTCTGGATGATCTTTTATTCCTTTTTATGTGTTCCTTATTATAACTGCTAGGAATCTTGCAGTTCAAGCACATTTCCACAGTGTGGCAGGCTATTTTCAAAGCTATTGGAACAGCCCACCGTGTACAGACAGAATCACAATCTATTGCCCGTGTACAGTGCATGATCCAAACTTGTGAGGGGCATAAAATCTGTAATAAATCGCTCCAAACATATTGTAAAAATCTAAAACTTCTGTCCATCCATATTCAAAGTAAGCCGCATGTAGGCAGTTGTCCTTCACGTATTCATATATATTTAATGTATTTGTTCCATAAATATTTTTTGGGTGAGGGGGGCTCAACCCAATACAGCAGATCTACAAGCACCTCGCAGATCTACAAGCACCTGCCAGGGACACAGTTTGGTTGGCCTGTATAAGCCTTGCTGTCAACACACTACTACACCAACCATCACCTGCCTACCAATCAGGTCACCAAGCCAGGTGTGGTCAATTAGTGCCTGTCTTTTGATCAGTGCCTCCTGCCAAAGCAGTCTTTCTTTGGAGTTCACTAGGAGAGAAGCATGTTTGAGCTCAGAGCAAAGTGTGTTTGTTTTCCATTTGGACTTACTGTGTTTTGTTGGTGTGTTTGCAACCAAGACCAAAGGAATAGCATATGCACATCGCCTAACTTACAGGGCAGTACTGTAGTATAGCCTAGGCATGTTCATGTAAAACTATTGGCCGTGTACACTAAGGCATGTAGAAACTAGGGCCCGTGTACACAGTGGATAATCCCATCAACGAGGAGCTACAGCACTGGCAGGAGCCTTGAGCAGCCTGGTGGGGACCCCGGGTTTCCAGGGGGTCCCTGGCTGGTTCCCAAAGTGTGGTTTGGGGACCCCCAGGGTTTCCATGGCTGGTTCACAACAGCCTAGTACATTCATGGCTGGTTCCCAAAGTGTGGTTCGGGGACCTCTGGGGGGCCCTACAGGGTTTCAAAGGGGTCCTTGGCTGGTTCCCAAAGTGTGGTTCGGGGACCTCTCTGGGTCCCTGAGGGGTTTCTGGGGCCTTGGCCTCGGACTGCAGAGTCCGGGGACTACCGATCAGGGACCACCTCCGCTCCTGTCCGACTTTGGGGCCTCGGCCTGGGACTGCAGAGTAGCCAGGGACCCCCTGGAGTTCCGGGGACCCCCGGGGACCACCGCCAAAAAGCTAAAAAATGACCAAATGATCCCCCCAAAGGGGCTGCTCACAGGGAATTCCCGGGGACCACGACTCCTGGTGCTCCGGAACGACGCACCAGGTCGCGCCCCTAGTGGAGGACCCCCCGCCACTGCAGCGCAAATAAAATGCTGTAACTCGATCTAGGAACGACCGGGAGAGCTGGGGCCGGTACCCACGCGTCCGCCTCGGCGGCCCGGAGACGGCCGTTCATAGAGCGGCCGCTAAAAAGGCTTTAACCCGGCCCCGGAGCGACCGGGAGAGACGGGGACGGCACCCAGGGGGTCCCCGGCGGCAGGGCCACCGCCTGGGCCCCGAGGGACCCCTGGAGCTCCAGGGACCCCCAGGGACCCCAGCGCCACCGGGAAAAGAAATGTGGAAAATACTCAATTAGCCGATCTACAAGCTATTGCTCCGGATCCAGCCTACTGTAGGCTAGTGAAGCCATCTAAACTCTCCACTTCCCTAATCTATTCTCCCACTGTGCTGGACTTGGATGTGCTGGGCTGTGCTGGACTCTATCAGGCTCTGGTGGGCTGTTTTTGGCTCTGGTGGGCTGGGCTGGGCTCTGGTAGGCTATACAGGGCAGTACTGTAGTATAGCCTAGGCATGTTCTGGTGTAGATGGACACTAATATGGGTATAAGTAACTCAGAGTGTACTAATGGAACCAAATGGACCCTACTAATGGAACCAAATGGACCCTAATATGGGTATATGTAACTCAGAGTGTACTAATGGAACCAAATGGACCCTAATATGGGTATATGTAACTCAGAGTGTACTAATGGAACCAAATGGAGCGGCCCTGCCATGAACTAGAAACACCACATAGTGTTGTCTTGTATGCCTGTTTACATCTGCCCACACTCATAATAGTATGTTGGTCCGTATTTAGAACACGAAGGGTTCCCAGTTCGATCCCGGGCTCCCCCTGAGTTAATGTCGAAGAGTCCTTGAGCAAGACTCTGAACCCCTAACTGCTCCTGATGAGCAGGTTGGTGCCAAGCATGGTTTCCTCTGCCATCGCTGTATGAATGTGTGTGTGTGAATGGGTGAATGTAATGAATGTGTGTGTGAATGGGTGAATGTAGTGCACAATCTATGTAAAGTGCCTTGGATAAAAGTGCTATATAAATGCACCATTTACCATTTATGGGATAGGTCAGGGGTCTTCAATAGGGGGTCCGGCACCCCTAGGGGGTCCTCAGAGCTACTGCAGGGGGCCCTGTTGTAACAGAATGTGTGATAGGAACGTCTTTAGTTCTGTTGTAACAGAATCTTTGTGTGACGGGAACGGTGTACATTACACCCCTATTCTGAGGGAAATAGCAGATCTACAAGCTTGAGCTTGCAGTCCGGCTATTTTAGGCAAAGAGGTTTGATGTAGAAGTAAAACATAAGTGGAGACCAAGTACAGCCTTGTTAAGCATTTCATGTCATGAAAGGTGCTCTACAAATAATGTTTATTACTAGTAAGACGCCTCAGGGCGACATGCGACCTTGCCAAGGTCGCGCCAATTCTTGGCCATTTGGCCAGTGATGTATATCGGACCAGTTACCCATATATGGAGATCCATGTACTGTATATAGTACATCCCTTTTATGCCCATACATGGAGATCCCTGTCTGAACCAGCCACACAGATATGGGCCATTTCTTGGCCATCTGGCCAGTGATATAGTATATATCAATGACATCAGGGATCTTCATACATGGGCATAAAAGGGATTCTGGGAATACCCATATATGGACTTTTACATAGGTGATGTCACCTATGATATCACCTGTGATGTCACAGTGATGTGTCTGGTGTAGTGCTGTGCACCCTGGTCTGGCCTATTCAAGCCAGGTCCAGCCTGTAATGGCCTGGTGGAGACATCTAACTACCCCCCTTCCCTGGTCTATACTCCTACTTGGCAGGACTGGGCTGGACTTAGGTGTGCTGGAGCTCTATTGGGCTCCTGTGGGCTGTATTGGGCTCTGGTGGGCTGTGCTGTGCTTTGCTGGGCTCTGTTAGGCTGTATGGGGCAGTACTGTACTATAGCTTAGAAATATTCATGTAAAACTATTGGCTGTGGCGTGCACACAAAATCATGTGGTAACTCAATATGGTTATTGTGAGGCTGAAGATGCTTTCCATCATAGTGACATGCAGAAAAAAACTGTCCATATAGTATGGTTTACATAGAAGTCATGCCTTAGTGTACACGGCCAATAGTTTTACATGAACATGCCTAGGCTATACTACAGTACTGCCCTGTATAGCCTACCAGAGCCCAGCCCAGCCCACCAGAGCCCAAAACAGCCCACCAGAGCCTGATAGAGTCCAGTCCAGCACAGCCCAGCACATCCAAGTCCAGCACAGTGGGAGAATAGATTAGGGAAGTGGTAGAGGTATGGTATGGAGAGGTTGGATGGCTTCACTAGCCTACAGTAGGCTGGATCCGGCTTGAATAGGCCAGACCAGGGTGCACAGGACTGCACCAGACTCCACCAGGCTGCTCCATACTCCAGCCAGCTCTGTAGATCCTGTGTACACGGCACTCCTAACTCGAACGGTCAAGGGAAAGGGTCGTTTTAGGCGTCAAAACGGGCCCTTTGTCCTTAAAATGAATAAAAAAATCTAAAAAATATGTTTTGTATTAGGCCGGACACACTTTTCATATTTGAAGGATGCCTGATCCGATGGAATGGGTTTCGTGTCTCTCCGACAATTTTAACCCTTTATGATTGCGAAAAAGACACGAAATTTGCACGCCACCAACACGATTACACATTTTTTCGGATAAAAGACACATATTCTGACTTACTTTTTGACGCTGAATCCAACAAACCCGGTCTCGCGTCTCTACGACACTCCTAACTCGCAAGGTCAAGGAAAAAGCCACTGTGTACACGGGCAAGTTTTACATGACTTTGTGTACACGGCCAATAGTTTTACATGAACATGTCTAGGCTTTAATATTGTACTGCCTCGTATAGCCCAACAGAGCCCAGCACAGAACAGCACAGCCCACCAGAGCCCAATACAGCCCCCCAGAGCCCAATAGAGTCCAGCAAACCTAAGTCCAGCCCAGTCCTGCCGAGTAGGAGTATAGACCGGGGAAAGGGGGTAGTTAGATGACTCCACCAGGCCATTACTGTCCAGATCTGGCTTGAATAGGCCAGACCAGGGTAGACTGCACCAGACTCCACCAGGCTGCTCCATGCTCCAGCCAGCTCTGTAGATCCTTGCACATGCGATTAACCACTGTGTACACGGGCAATAGTTTTAAGTTTTACATGAACCCTCAGAGGGACACTGTGGGCTTATCAAGTGGTCCATGGCCGGTTCTCAAAGTGAGGTCGGGGGGCCCACAGTGTCCCTCTGAGGGGACACGGCACAGACCGTGTACACGAAGGGCAGGAGCAAGTGTTCAAGTCCCATAGAATCTATGGGAAATGTACACAGGCGTGTACAAAGTCAGTAGTTTTACATGAACCCTCAGAGGGACACTGTGGGCTTATCAAGTGGTCCATGGTCGGTTCTCAAAGTGAGGTCGGGGGACCCTCAGAGGGACACTGGGCTTATCAAGTGGGAGCACAAAGTTGGTGAGGGGGGTACTAGCTATAGTAGGATGATCAGGCTTGTCGAGGCCAAAGGGTGTACTAGAGTCTTAATAGGCACCATTAGGTTGTTCTAGGCCATTGTCTGCCCTTTAGCTGCTCACTCAATTGAGACCAAACACTGTGTACAGGAGCCTTAGTTTGTGTGTACATGACCAATAGTTTTAAATGGATATTTCTAGTCCATCGCACACAGCCACCTTGTGCACCCTTGGTTAGTTCGTCTTTGTTTGGGAAGGAGGGACTTTGAGGATGTACCTCACTTTGAGAACCGACCATGGACCACTTGATAAGCCCACAGTGTCCCTCTGAGGGTCCCCCGACCTCACTTTGAGAACCGACCATGGACCACTTGATAAACCCACAGTGTCCCTCTGAGGGTCCCTCGACCTCACTTTGAGAACCACCACGGACCACTTGATAAGCCCACAGTGTCCCTCTGAGGGTCCTCCGACCTCACTTTGAGAACCGACCATGGACCACTTGATAAGCCCACAGTGTCCCTCTGAGGGTCCTCCGACCTCACTTTGAGAACCACCACGGACCACTTGATAAGCCCACAGTGTCCCTCTGAGGGTCCTCCGACCTCACTTTGAGAACCGACCATGGACCACTTGATAAGCCCACAGTGTCCCTCTGAGGGTCCTCCGACCTCACTTTGAGAACCACCACGGACCACTTGATAAGCCCACAGTGTCCCTCTGAGGGTCCTCCGACCTCACTTTGAGAACCACCACGGACCACTTGATAAGCCCACAGTGTCCCTCTGAGGGTCCCCCGACCTCACTTTGAGAACCACCACGGACCACTTGATAAGCCCACAGTGTCCCTCTGAGGGTCCTCCGACCTCACTTTGAGAACCGACCATGGACCACTTGATAAGCCCACAGTGTCCCTCTGAGGGTCCTCCGACCTCACTTTGAGAACCACCACGGACCACTTGATAAGCCCACAGTGTCCCTCTGAGGGTCCTCCGACCTCACTTTGAGAACCACCACGGACCACTTGATAAGCCCACAGTGTCCCTCTGAGGGTCCCCCGACCTCACTTTGAGAACCACCACGGACCACTTGATAAGCCCACAGTGTCCCTCTGAGGGTCCTCCGACCTCACTTTGAGAACCGACCATGGACCACTTGATAAGCCCACAGTGTCCCTCTGAGGGTCCTCCGACCTCACTTTGAGAACCACCACGGACCACTTGATAAGCCCACAGTGTCCCTCTGAGGGTCCTCCGACCTCACTTTGAGAACCACCACGGACCACTTGATAAGCCCACAGTGTCCCTCTGAGGGTCCTCCGACCTCACTTTGAGAACCACCACGGACCACTTGATAAGCCCACAGTGTCCCTCTGAGGGTCCCCCGACCTCACTTTGAGAACCACCACGGACCATATGGCTCTCTGCTGCCCTACATTGGGAAATTGTAGTCGGCACAGGTGCCGTACACGACACCCTGTTGCAAGCGTACACGCCCCATTATAACTATGGGGGCGTGTACGCTCGCGTGTACTTCGAGCCTATATTGTACACAAGGCTTATATTTTTCTATTGGAACTCCCTATCGTGTACGGCTTAACTATTGTTTTATTTATTGTTTTATTTATTCTTTTATTTATTCTTTTATTTATTATTTATAATGGCCTTTCAGGCTTTAGCAATCAAACCCAGAGTGATCAAAGCCACACATGCCACAATAGCTATGAGGAGATTTCAGTGCCAGATTTCCATTCGCATTCGACTCTGGGGCCTCGGCCTCGGACCACAGAGTGGCACATGCTCGGGGACCACCTCCAGGGACTTTGACAGTGCGGACCCCCTCCATGGGTGCTGGGACCGGGAAAAAAGTGACAGCGCCACCTGGTGGCGCCCCCCACCACTGCAGTGCACATAAAAATCTATAACTCGGGCTAGGAGCGACCGTTCGAGACGGGACCGGTACCCATGCGTCCGGCCCGGGGCCCCGGAGCCGGTGGTGCGCAGAGCGCCCCCCGGCGGCAGACGCCCAACTGCAGCTGGGAAAAAAGGCCGTAACTCAGCCCCCGAGCCACTGGGAGAGACGGGGCCGGTTCCGGGGGGGGGCCCCGGAGGCAGGCCCACCCCGGGGGACCCCCGCGCCGCCCCCCAAAAATAGGCCAAAATACCCAAAAGTAGCTAATCTACGGGCTCCAGCTCCACTCCGCGGGCCCTCCCGGGGGTCCCTGGGCCCCCGCTTCTCAGGGGGGGTCCCCGGGGGTCCCAGGACGCCTGCCAAGCGCCCTGGCTCCGCCGCGCCGCCCGGGGAACCCCCGGGGCCAAAATTAACGCCAAAAAACGGCATGTGCTAGCAGACCCCCAAGCTCGAAAACTTAAAACGCTGCAGCAAGTGGCCCCGTCGGGGACCACCCAGGCCAACCCCAGGCCACAAAAAGCCTCGCCGGGAGCGCTCTCTGGCCTGTGAAAAAGACGAAGATACAATGTACCCTTGTATCTTCGTCCCCTTGAAAATTTAGGCCCAGGCTTCAGAAGGCCTCGGATCATTTTATTCATTTCATTAAAAAAGCCAAACATGTTCGGGATAGGCACACTGGACTACGTTCCGGAAGCGGCGCTGAACATTCGGTGAACATTGGGGGGCTCAAAAATGTATTTTAAACCATTTTTAATGGAATATATCGTCGGACCATGTAAAATGGCTCGCTGGCTAGCGTAGGACGAGCCAGGACCACCCACGACTCTACAAGCAGCTCAAGGTAAGTAAATTAATACAAAAAAAAATGTATTGGATTGAAATAAAGCCGAACTTGTTCGGGATAGGCACTGTATGAGTTAAGTTTTCGAGCTTGGGGGTCTGCTACCACATGCCATTTTTGGCGTTATTTTTGGCCCAGGGGGCCGGCGGGAGGGCCCGCGGAGTGGAGCTGGAGCTTGTAGATCGGCTACTTTTGGGTATTTTGGCCTCTTTTTGGGGGGCGGCGCGGGGGTCCCCCGGGGTGGTCCTGCCTCCGGGGACCCCCCCGGAACCGGCCCCGGCTCTCCCAGTGGCTCGGGGGCTGAGTTACGGCCTTTTTTCCCAGCTGCAGTTGGGCGTCTGCCGCCGGGGGGCGCTCTGCGCACCGCCGGCTCCGGGGCCCCGGGCTGGACGCATGGGTACCGGTCCCGTCTCGAACGGTCGCTCCTAGCCCGAGTTATAGATTTTTATGTGCACTGCAGTGGTGGGGGGGCGCCACCAGGTGGCGCTGTCACTTTTGTCCCGGTCCCAGCACCCATGGAGGGGGTCCGCACGGTCAAAGTCCCGAATTTCCCCAAAAAGTGGCTCACTTTTTGGCCACTTTTTAAGCCCTTTGGCGGCGCCGCCAGGGGGTCCGCGGGAGTCCCTGGAGGTGGTCCCCGAGCGTGTGCCACTCTGTGGTCCGAGGCCGAGGCCCCAGAGTCGAATGCGAATGGAAATCTGGCACTGAAATCTCCTCATAGCTATTGTGGCATGTGTGGCTTTGATCACTCTGGGTTTGATTGCTAAAGCCTGAAAGGCCATTAGCATACGGTTCAAGAAATACAGGAATAAATAAAAGAATAAATAAAAGAATACAAAAATAAAAGAATAAATAAATAAATGAGGAAAAAAATAAAAAAATAAGGAAATATGCAAACAAATACATAAAAAAATAAATATATACATAAATAAATAAATAAATGAATATATACAGAAATAAATAAATAAATAAAAATATAAATAAATAAATGAATGAATAAATAAATACATAAATATATATATAAATAAATACATTTTCACATAAATATATACATTTAATTATATATTTTTACATTTCTTTGCACATTTATTTATTTATTTTTGCATTTCTGTATTTATTTATTCATGTATTTATTCATTAATTTATTTTGAATTAGGGATGTGAATCTTGACCACTGAGGCGATACGATACGCATCACGATACACTCCCAGCGATACGATATAATTGCGATACATTGAAATCTTGCCGATACGATACATCACGATACACCCCTGACCCCGATACGATGCGATATGATTCACGATATTTTGCGATACACCCCTGGTCCTTACGATGCGATACGATTCACGATTCGGTGCGATTCAACACAATGCAAAGGATTTATATTAAAGCCCATGTAAATTTCCCCCCAAAAAAATTACTAAAAATGCATTATATTTAATTTCCAAACAATTTATTGTTTCACTGTAGTACTAGGCTCTGTCTAACAATCCAACTTATTGAAATCTGGGAGAAAACTCCTTGCTGGCTGGTAAAATTGTTTGATTAATACTATATCATTATTATATATCATTACATCCTCAACAGGTGGTCAGGGACCCCTAGGGTCCTCAGAGTTATGTGAGGCAGCCAAATATTAATAGTTAGTTTTTACAGTAACCAATTGAACCCTAGCAAGTAGCAACACTATGGGGGAACATTAGCCAATACATTAACACTTATTGAGGGTTTAAGAGATAATAATTCATGGATTATAATGAATAACATAAATCCATCATATTAATAGAAAAGATAATGTGTGAACAAATAAACACAACATAGTAATGTATTAATGTCACTGATGAAATAGTGCTGTCAAACAAGTCTCTGACAAGTTTTAATCTGCAACAGTTTTATATAATAGCCTACAGTAGTCTAAAATAACCTACAGTGGGGGTCCCTGCTTGATCTCTCTCTTCTCAGTTAAGGAGCCTTGACCTGTATTATTATTATATTGTATGAATATAATCTAGGATTTTGCCCTTTCTAGCCAAAATGTTTCAAAACGTAGATATTTGAGTCACAACGCGTTGCGTTGTGAGCTTGTAGGTCTGCTATTTAGGTGCGTGCGCACCTAAATAGCGTCGAATAGCGTCGAGCTGCCAAGTATAAATCAGGCTCCAGCCTCTCTTTGCAGAGGGAACAGCAGCAGCAGAAGAGTGTTCTGCCTGCTACAGTAACAAGTTGTGAAACAGTGTCAAATACTTTGTTTTAATCGCTAGCTGCACGCCCAGTATCGTTGTTGTAGTTCATACGTGTGTGTAGTTAAAGCGTGGAAGCTTCTGCTTTGTTTAAATCAATTCCGTCGCAGACTCAACAAGAAGAACAAACGGGTGTGGAATGTGGATCATAATATCACGCAGCGTGCTCCAGTCCAGTGACACAACAACGGATCACATCAGCGAACATTGGACAGGGATGTTATAAAGCTAAACGTGGTACTAATCTTGCATGTTTAACCAGTGGGCTCACGAGTGCTGTCTGTCTGTCTCTGCATTCCGTCGGGTCGGGTGTTCACTGCGCTCCGCTGAGTAGAGCAGAGCAGCCAGTGCTGCTGTAAAAGACGCATGTCTTTAGAGTCGCTACAAGTGCTTTTTGGGGGGAGGGCTGATGGGGCATTCAATGCGCCTCGGAAACACAGTATAGAATGAAATACTATTATGCAAAAACCGATCCAACCGTGGAATGTACCGATCCAGGTCACTCACGATACGATACATCACGATTCCAGCCGTCAATTGTACCGATCCACCCTGAATGAACCGATTCACTCGTATCGCGCACGTTTGTATCGCGATTACGATCCGTACCGGTATATCTTCGCATCCCTATTTTGAATAAAGTAATTTTTCGTCCTCCATAGAGGACAGGAGGTTCGTTGAATTAAGTGAAAGCAAAGCTGCGCTGCGCAGAACAACACGTTTATTTAGCAGTCAAATTTCGCCGGGATAGTAGTGTAGCGTTTGTTGGACGCTACTTCACTACTGGGATCTAAAAATAGCTACGCTATTTGCGAACAAATTAAAACAAATCAAATGGACTGTCTTCATTTTTGCATTCTGCTGCTACTTTCATCAGTTGTGCACTCCGCTCAGCAGTAGGCCTGTTGCTTTTCCAAAAGCTTTTAATTTGAAATTTAACTATAGGGTCCTTCCGGATATATTATTGTTCCTTCCTGTTATATACATACTCAGGCACACACACACACATACATAGCCTACTTTTGCACACACATATATACATACTGTTGCACACATACATACATACTTTTGCGCAACATTTAAACAAACTCAACATGCACATATATACATTTTCAACACTGTATATATGCACAAGTAAAGTATGTATGTATGTGCGAATGAAGTATGTATGCATGTGCGAGTGAAGTATGTATGTATGTGCAAGTGAAGTATGTATGTATGTGCAAGTGAAGTATGTATGTATGTGCGAATGAAGTATGTATGTATGTGCGAATGAAGTATGTATGTATGTGCGAATGAAGTATGTATGTATGTGCGAGTGAAGTATGTATGTATGTGCGAGTGAAGTATGTATGTATGTGCGAATGAAGTATGTATGTATGTGCAAGTGAAGTATGTATGTATGTGCAAGTGAAGTATGTATGTATGTGCGAATGAAGTACCGATATGTATGTATGTGCAAGTGAAGTATGTATGTACATGCAAGTGAAGTATGTATGTATGTGCAAGTGAAGTACCGATATGTATGTATGTGCAAGTGAAGTATGTATGTACATGCAAGTGAAGTATGTATGTATGTGCAAGTGAAGAACCATTATGTATGTATGTGCAAGTGAAGTATGTATGTATATGCGAGTTGACTATGCAATTCCGGCTCAAACGGCTTCTCATAGACAGGGCCAGGGATCTCCATATGGTCATAAAAGGGATTGTATGTATTATGTCAGACATCATAGTAGACACATAATGAGTAACTGAGTAAGTAAGCATGTCTGGGGTCTCACAGCACACGGTTGGTTCTACAGACTCCAACTTTTGCACAGGGATAGGATGTTATTATAATTATGTATTTTTGTAGAACCGCTGATCCAACCAATACCCTGCTGAAAAAAACAGCTAAAACCAGCTTATGATGGTAGCTGGTTTTAGCTGGTTATAAGCTGGTATTAACTGGTCTTAGATGGTCTGAGGCTGGTTTAGATGGTATACCAGGCTGGACAAGCTGGTCAGGCTGGTCTTTGCTGTTTTTTTCAGCAGGGTATGCCCATACCTCCATATACATGGACCTCCATACATGGGTATGGTAACTGGTCCAATATAGGCTATATAATAAAATAAAATAACAGTCCATATGGGCATTCCCAGATTGCATCATTGTTGATCCAAGTAATGATAGGCTACATTTGTGATTTGTCATTTTATTCATAAAATAAATATTTAAAATATGTTGAGTATAGGCACACTGGTATGTATAGTTTTAATTCTACATTAATTGAGTGCTGTGTGTGTGTTCTACAAAGAAGTTTATTATGCATTGTGGGAGAGCCTTCAGGATGGCCTTTGGAATGGCAGGGGGCATGTCCCCGAAAATAAACTGGACATGTTCATGAAGAACATGATAGTGGCGCCCAAAAAAGGATCCTACCTGGAAACATTTGTCAAACCTGACAGCCAAATACGATGTGTAGTGGCAACTGTTGCATTTGGGATGGATGTCCAGGATGAAGATGTGAGGAGGATTGTTGTAGCCCTACACTGGGGGGGGGGTAAGGAACATAGTGAACTATTGGCAGGTATGAATTGGACACTTATTGGGCAGTATGATTCAAAACATTTTGAGATTCTATATATATATATATATCTTTTTAAACTTAAAGGGGCACTCCACCACTTTTCAACCTATATTCATATAATTGGTCCTCACTCAAAAATAGCTTTTCTTTTTTTGTTTTTGTTTTTTTTTTCTCAGAGGAGGGCTGTGGGCAGGTCAGAAACCCATCGTCTTGTGACATCATCGATTGCCAATCCAGCTTATAGAAACTGCAGGCTTTCTATTCCTGAAAAGTTGCAATTTTAAAGTGGAAGCCATTGTTCTCGCAATAATAAAAATCTAAATATTTTTTTCAAAAATATTGATACATTTTTTATTTTGGAAAATGATGATGTCACAAGACGATGGATTCTGAACGTCCCACAGCTCTCTTAGGAGACTTGGACTAAGTAGAAAAAAATTGTGATATTTTATCATGAACATTAGTGAGGACCTATTATATGAAGACAGGTTGAAAAGTGGTGAACTACTCCTTTAAGTATAATAGCATATTTAAAACTGTAACATGAAAGTTATTTAATCATGCATTCAAAAAAAATTCCTCTCTACCACCCCTACATGTTAGGAGGTGGGAAGGTGTTCCTATGATGGAGCTCAGGGGAGAGCCCTAATGTACGAGTAAAGTCGCTCATGTACGGCCAAACATGTGGACGCAAAGGAAGGGAAAGTGTGCACAAGGAGACAGGCACTGCAACACATTCTCTTGACCCAGATGTCCTGCAAGCTGCATGTGGAGGAGATGTGTGTTGCTGTGTTGTACTGCTAAAGCATAAAGTGGTTTATTTTGATTTGCACACGCATGCTCTCTTCATTTCTCCACCTCTTCTTACCTTTAATGAAAACCCTAAACCCCAGTTTTGAGTCAGAGTTGAGTGTGGAATCTCCTGTGTTGATGGGTATTACATTTTCTTTTGAGGAATTGTTACATTGAACTTAGGCTGCTATCTAAACTGCAAAAAGTCCTTGGGGAAACAGATGAGGGCAGTCACAGCATAGTTCCTTTCTCTGCAGTTGAAATCAACAAAGACATATTATAAATAAGAATGCTTGCAGATCTTATGTGAGTGAAAGCATACAAAATGTGAACTGTTTTGTTGTGACTATGCAGTTTACAAAACGTAGGACTTTGTGAAGTCAGCAATTACCAACTCCTTACCAACTAAAGAGTTGGTGTACTGTAGTGATTCCAGTGAGTTGGCACTCTAAGAGAGGTGTACCAATTTGTGTAATGAAAATAACTTATAAGCCTTATTACTTTTTAAGGAGGGAAAGTACCTTTTCTTTTTAGCATTGCAGGCCAAGACCTAAAAGAGATTAGACATTTGCCCAGGACCCAAGCTAGTGAGAACAGCAGATCTACATGCTCAAAAGTTGTGAGCTCGTAGATCTGCTATGTTCACTAATTATTAATCATTTGTTTTCTAATGTGTGGAATTTATTTGATTTATCTTTCTGAAATTACTGAAAAGAATCATTGAATTTTGTTTTAAAAACATAAAAAAAGGGAATGTTTTTTGAAGATATTTTGAATGATAATAAACAAAGGGCGGTTTGCACCAAGCCGGATTAAGCCGTAAAGGGGAGAACAACCCATTTACAACATTGAACTACGTCATTAATATACCTTAGAGGAGTTGTGTGGAAATAAGTGTTGCCTAGAACTGAAGGACTGATTTTGGGGTTTGTATTGCAAAGTACACCGTGATGACATCACCACGGTGTACTGAACTTTTGGGGGGAGCTTATTTCTTATTTCCACACAACTCTAGGTATATTAATGACATAGTTCAATGTTGAAAATTGGTGGTTCTCTCCTTTAACTTGGTATAAATCAAGGTTTATCCTTTAACCCAGTTGCACCAAACTTAAACCTTTTCATTAATCAGGTTTAGTTTTAAACCATCCTTTTTAATTTGGTTTTTAGTTTTAATTATCACTGTAAACCTGGATTAATATCAATCCTGTTCCACCACTACTTTAAACTTCAATTTAAACATCAGTAAGGGATACAGTTTAAACCTGCAGGAGAGGTGGTTTAAATGTAAACATGGCAGCATATATCAGATGGCTTCATGAAAACAAAAGAGTACCTCAAAGAAAAATAAGGGACTGTCAAACCCCAGTTGAATATTATGATGATGAATACAGAAAGCGGTACAGATTCAGCAAAATGTCTGTAATGACAATAACTGTTCAAATCGGGCCTGTGATTAACATGATACTGACAGGAATGCAGCTACAGTATACCACCCTTGCTCCAGCTACTGACAGCCTTGCGCTTTTATGCAACCGGATGTTTCCAGATGGTGGACGGGGACCATGTTGGAGTACATAATTCAACAGGGAGTAGGATTGTTGCAAGGGTATCACAAGCAATTGCGTTGTTGAAAAAACATGACAGCCGGATTTTTGATAAGAGCCAACTCTGTGCTCTGCTTGAAAGTCAGGCATTTCATGATCATCTAGTTGGTGACCTTGGATATGCCTGCCATGCCTACCTGATGCGATGACCCCCATTTTGCACCCTCAAACACCAGCAGGGAGACGGAAGTCACGGAACAATACCAGCCACATTGCAGCCAGAGGTGTTGTGGATGGAATACCATCCGTGGAAATTCTCCCGGTGGAAGTAACACCGTTCTATTCTGTATCAGCCTCAAGTCGTGAGCAGGCTTTTCTCTTGAGTAAGTGAGTAAGCCTGCCTGGCTACCCGAGGCTACATGTCATGATGTGGTCTACCTGCACAGCCTTTGTGATCGACTGGTAGATCAGGATCTACCTTGTGGGCAGCCCTCCTTTAGTTAAAGGAAAATTCCAGGATAAAACATTACCCCCCCCTAATCTGCCTTTTACTCATGGTAAAAGACAATAATTTGTTTACAATAAATGTACCTCCATTGATTCCGGATGGGGACCCGGAATGCATTTGGGTCCCCCATCCGGGTAAATTTACTATAATCGATTTGTTGTCTTTCAATGTGACAAATACAAAACAAATTGAACACAAGTCTCCATGGAGTAATCAATAGTAAACCAGTGATTTTGGGGGTGAACTACTCCAAGGGCAGTGGTGGAAAAAGTACTTGCATTCTTTGCTTAAGTAAAAGTATCAATACTGCAATATAGGAATACTCTATTACAAGTAAAAGGCTGGAATGTACTTGAGTAAAAGTACAAAGGTTTTGGTATTAAAATGTACTTAAAGTACCAAAAGTAAAAGTACTCATTGTGCAGAATGTCCCATTTCAAGTTTTCAAATGTACAAACATCTTTTGAAAACAGCTGAACTAATCTCAGCTCACACTGCGTCCCATCGCAGCGCATTGTGAGCTTGTAGATCGTCTATTTTCAACGCATTGTGAGCTTGTAGATCATCTATTTTCAACGCATTGTGAGCTTGTAGATCGTCTATTTTCAACGCATTGTGAGCTTGTAGATCGTCTATTTTCAACTCGTGAGCTTGTAGATCGTCTATTTTCAACGCATTGTGAGCTTGTAGATCGTCTATTTTCAACGCATTGTGAGCTTGTAGATCGTCTATTTTCAAATGGCTGAGATGTATACAGGGCTGAAGTGGTTTATGTATGTTGTGTAATAATAATCCAAATCTACAAAGTAATGAGTAATTAAATATTTCAAATAAATATAGTACAATAGTACAAAAGTACTAGCCTGGCTCCAGCCAATAGACCCGCCCACTCTCTGAGTGAACTGCTTCAAGCTCCAGCGTAGAGATCTCTTGAAGTCCTTGTCCCTTTTATGCCCATATATGGATATTCCTGATGTCATCAGTATATGAACATATATGGGCTTTCTGATATGCCCATATATGGAGATCTCTTAACTGTAAGCCCTTGTCCCTTTTATGCCCATATATGGATATCCCTGATGTCATCCGTATATGCCCATATATGGGCTTTCTAATATGCCCATATATGGAGATCTCTGTATCTCCATATATGGGTATAAAAGGATACTTCAGGTCTGACATCAGGTTTGTTTATATTGGGTTGCTAGGTTTGACATCACAAACTCCATGGGCCATCTGACCTAGAAATCTATATTTGGGCATAGATGACTCATCGTGACCTCATCATGATTTCAATCGCTATAAAAGGACTCTCAGTGACATACACTCTCCACAGATAAAGCAGTCAACCAGCCTACCAGTCAACCCATTCTTTGATTACTTTGTACAACTAGATTAACTTTTCCAATGCTCTCTTCCCTGGTGAGAATTGCCCCTTTATATAGGGCTTGTTTGTGTATTGTATGACATCACGCCACGTCATCAGCTGTGGACTGTGATGTCAGAGTGATGTCAGCAGTGTGATGTCATACTGATGCGGAGATATGAGCAGGGCAAAAGTGTGACGTGTGACGTGTGACTCAGGGACGGACGGACGGCCGGTGGAGGTTTTGATACTAAACTGCGACCTGACGGTCGCAATTATCTTTTGTAAATAGGAATGGGACTTTGATGAATTAATTAGAGAATATATGTGATAATGTGAGTGATTATAGAGGGGGGAAAAAAGGAAAAAAGAAAAAAAATAGTGTTCTGAGAACACTTGTTTTGTTGTTTGTATATGGGCATATTAGAAAGCCCATATATGGGCATATACGGATGACATCAGGGATATCCATATATGGGCATAAAAGGGACAAGGGCTTACAGTTAAGAGATCTCCATATATGGGCATATCAGAAAGCCCATATATGTTCATATACTGATGACATCAGGAATATCCATATATGGGCATAAAAGGGACAAGGACTTCAAGAGATCTCTACGCTGGAGCTTGAAGCAGTTCACTCAGAGAGTGGGCGGGTCTATTGGCTGGAGCCAGGCTAGTACTTTTGTACTATTGTACTATATTTATTTGAAATATTTAATTACTCATTACTTTGTAGATTTGGATTATTATTACACAACATACATAAACCACTTCAGCCCTGTATACATCTCAGCCATTTGAAAATAGACGATCTACAAGCTCACAATGCGTTGAAAATAGACGATCTACAAGCTCACAATGCGTTGAAAATAGACGATCTACAAGCTCACGAGTTGAAAATAGACGATCTACAAGCTCACAATGCGTTGAAAATAGACGATCTACAAGCTCACAATGCGTTGAAAATAGACGATCTACAAGCTCACAATGCGTTGAAAATAGACGATCTACAAGCTCACAATGAGCAAACTTTTACTTTTGGTACTTTAAGTACATTTTAATACCAAAACCTTTGTACTTTTACTCAAGTACATTCCAGCCTTTTACTTGTAACAGAGTATTCCTATATTGCAGTATTGATACTTTTACTTAAGCAAAGAATGCAAGTACTTTTTCCACCACTGCCCTTGGAGTAGTTCACCCCCAAAATCACTGGTTTACTATTGATTACTCCATGGAGACTTGTGTTCAATTTGTTTTGTATTTGTCACATTGAAAGACAACAAATCGATTATAGTAAATTTACCCGGATGGGGGACCCAAATGCATTCCGGGTCCCCATCCGGAATCAATGGAGGTACATTTATTGTAAACAAATTATTGTCTTTTACCATGAGTAAAAGGCAGATTAAGGGGGGGTTATGTTTTATCCTGGAATTTTCCTTTAACTAAAGGAGGGCTGCCCACAAGGTAGATCCTGATCTACCAGTCAATCACAAAGGCTGTGCAGGTAGACCACATCATGACATGTAGCCTCGGGTAGCCAGGCAGGCTTACTCACCTGCCAAGAGAAAAGCCTGCTCACGACTTGAGGCTGATACAGAATAGAACGGTGCTACTTCCACCGGGAGAATTTCCCCGGATGGTATTGTTTTTGAAGCGGTGAAAGCCGCTTCCAATGAGTGGCTTTGTGTGTCCCACGTCCATATATGGTCATTTCAGTCCAGAATTAACAGGTTTTTTCAAAAACAAAATGTGTGTCCCATGTCCATATATGGTCATTTCAGTCCAGAATGAACAGGTTTTATCAAAAACAAAATGTCTGTCACCTCATGTCCATATATGGTCATTTCAGTCCAGAATGAACAGGTTTTATCTGTCCCGTACGTGAGGAATATCAGTCCAGAATGAATAGGTTTTTTTCAAAAACAAAATGTGTGTCCCATGTCCATATATGGCCATTTCAGTTCAGAATGAACAGGTTTTATCTGTCCCGTATGTCCAGAATATGTGTGTAGTGTCCTTCCCTATGTAACTAGGTCTGGCACTTTGTGCCTTATGTGGGTATTAGTTTGAGTTTATCTGTCCTGTGCCTGTCCCATGCCTATCCAGTCCAAAATAAAGAATTGAACATTGGTCAAGCTTCACATGACAATTTGGCTCTCCAGACAATTCTATACTAAGATTCACCGCTTCACTTCGAACCGAGGTTTGATTTTTTTTTTTACAGTGTGGTGTATTCCGCGCTGGTGGAAAAAAACTGTTCTACTTCTCCCTACCCTTCGGTTAGGTAACACAAACATGGATTCTGACAAAGGATAACTATGAAGGTTTTATTTAGGTGTGTTTCGCCTAAATAAGCGCATGTCGTGGCCAGGGTGCATGACATGTGATTACATTAACCCATTCAGAACGTGTCTGTACACATTATAGTGTATTATTATTTTATGCTTTAACTATTGAAAAATAGCAGATCTACAAGCTCACACTTGTAGAGCGTGTATATCTGCTAAACACAAATCACAAACACAAATCATGAAAAATCATGAAAATTAGAATTTTGACCTGATTATATAATCAGGTCAATAGCAGATTATAGATCTGCTATATCTTTGTTCCCCACCTTACCTTTTAACATTTTTGTTACTACGGAATGGAACTAAAGTTTTTGTCCTAACTGATTATATAAGTGTCTTTTGAATCCTTCTAAGGTTTCTTTTTTAAAACCTATGTTTCTATGTCAGCAATCTGGTTAGCCATCGTCAAAGAAAAGGTCCTTTTCACTTAACTGGAGCTCAGTTAGTCTGTTCTTGAGAGACTACTATCAGTGGTTCTCAAACCTTTTCATGTGAAGGATCCCCAAACTGATATTTATTTGACCACAGACCCCCATCTCAAAATATCTAGTTCCAGGGACCACCCAGGAGCAAAATTTGAGTTACAAACGTTCGCTTTGAAAATACATATATTCAAAGATCTGCTCAAATTTTTAAAACTTTTTCAAAAATAGCAGATCTAGAAGTTCGCAGCGCGGCACTTGGTGCTAAGCTGTGAGCTTGTATATCTGCTATTTTTCACTGGTTAAAGCATTCAATAATTCTAGGCCTAAATGGGTTGAATGCTTTAACCAGTGAAAAATAGCAGATATACAAGCTCACAGCGCGGCACCGAGGGCCACGCTGCGAGCTTGTAGATCTGCTATTTTTGAAAAAGTCGTGAAAATGTGTGCAAATCTTTGAATATATGTGTTTTCAAAGCGAACGTCTCACGTAACTCCAATTTTGCTTCTAGGTGGTCCCTGGAACTAAATATTTTAAGATAGGGGGGTCCGTGGCCATCATACATCTATTTGGGGGTCCTTCACATGAAAAGGTTTGAGCAAGAACAGACTAACTGAGCTCCGGTTAAGTGAAAAGGAGCTTTTCTTTGACGATGGCTGGCCAGATTGCTGACATAGAAACATGAAGGATTCAAAAGACACTTAAAGAATCGGGTAAAAATTCAAATTTTCACAATTAAAAAAAAAATAGCAGATCTACAAGCTCGCAGTGCGGCACTCGGTGCCGCGCTGTGAGCTTGTATATCTGCTATTTTTCAATATTTAAAGCATAAAATAATGATACACGATAATGTGTACCCGTTCTAAATGGGATAAAACCAGAGGCGTCAATTGGGTATGGCAAGGTATGGCTAGCTGCCATACCTTGGCTACGGGGGGAAACAATAACATGTACTTGTTAAAATAAATGCATCATGTCAGTTGCTAAGGTATGGCAACATGACTGGTGTCGCGTTTTGCTGACCTGATGCCACTGTAAAACATACAATTAAAAAACATAAAGAAATGTATAAACACAAATCACAAAACCCCTTTTTTGGCATCTGTCACTTCTAAGATGGTGACTTGATTGATTGACATCAAGCTTCTTTTTTTTCCAGAAAGGTTACCTAGAGTACCTTTAAGTTAGCTCAGGATTTAGAAAGCGTTTTTAGAAGGGGCCTCAGTCCTCAGGTGACATGATTGATTGACACCTGTCAGCTCCCTTCACGGTTCTATAGCAGGCAAACGCCCACAATGCAATGCTTTGTGTTCAAGAATCAGTAGCATTACCAATAAAGAACCCAAAAACCTACACCACTTCCATACAGAATGGGACACGGAAGTTTTTTTCCCACCACTATTTCCCATTCCAAGTATGTTTGTCTCATACGCCAGTGCCAGAGCCCCTCAGGTACATGTCTTGTGGGTGGGTTGATCATGTTGAGCTGGTTATTTTAAAATGAGTCAGAAACCTACGGTGGGCAGCCCTGGTTTCTAACATTTCCTTTTTCATTTCTATATGGGGAGATGCATCATAACCAGGGACGTGCTGGCCATTGGGAAAAGCGGGACAACTCCCGAACGGCCGGCTCATTAGGAAAAGATTAAAAATAAAATGTCGGCCTTCGTTCCATTTTGGGGGCTGGGCGGCCAACAAAGTAAATCGTCACTGTCGGGCAGAAACCTCGTATCTCCAAGTTTCAAATTTCATCATACAAGGCAGTCGCACAAAAGTAGTGAAAACAGCAGATGAGGCGTTGTGTGCTTGTAGATCGGCTGTTTTCACCAGTTTAAATAATTTTTAAAATGGTTTTGGACAAGGTTTCCACCCGACAATGACGAAATATAACTCATGTAATTGGCCCACTGGCTTGTCACTTTGTCACAAATCTTTGAGTAGCAGCAGCTTTATAGAGAGTGATCTCTCTCTATAGCGTGCAATGAGGGCCTCTCCAACTCTTTTTCCCGGGCTAAATCAGGGGCCCAGCACCTCCCTGATCATAACCCAAGGAGTCCAGGGAAAATAAAATAATGTTTCACATATGGGGCACTGCACAGTGTGTTGCAGCAGTGTTGGAACGTTTCAAAGGTCCATAATATAGTTGCGACCGTCAGGTCGCAGTTACTGTCAAAACCTCCACCAGCTGTGAGTCAGTCCGTCAGTCTGTCTGTCACACTTCACGTCACACTTTTGCCCTGCTCATATCTCCGCAACCGTTGCCCCCATCCATGCCAAATTTGGCACACACACTCCTTGCCTGCGAAACTACAACCTCCAAGGACCCCCGGAGCTCCAGGGACCCCCAGGTCCCTGGGGGACCCCCAGATGTAAAAAATGACCAAATGTGCAAAAATGACCAAATGACCACCCCAACGGGGCTGCTCACGGGGAATTCCCAGGGATCACCGACTCCTGGTGCTCCAGAACGGATGCAAAAGTGGTGGCGCCCCCAGTGGAGGACCCCCTGCCACTGCAGCGCACATAAAATGCCGTAACTCGTGCTAGGAGCGACCAGGAGAGCCGGGGTTGGTACCTATTCGTCCGCCTCGCCGGCGCGGAGACCCCACCCCTCATTTCTCACATGCCCCTCTTCTAGCGCCACCATGAGGCCGATTCTTGCAAAACACATTTTTGGATACTGCTCCTACAATTTTTGCCCTAAAATCACTCAAATCGCTACACAGTATGTCTACACTCATCTCATCACCATGGATCTGTCCCATATAGCGCCACCATCAGGCTGATTTTTTCAAACACATTTTTGGACACTGCTCCTACAGATTTTGCCCTAAAATCACACAAATCGGTACACAGTATGTCTACACTCATCTCATCAATATGGATGCCCCATATAGCGCCACCATCAGGCCGATTTTTTTCAACCACATTTTTGGACACTGCTCCTACACATTTTGCCCTAAAATCAAGCTGCGACCTGACGGTCGCTTATCTCCCGATTAGGGAGTCTTACTGGTTTATCTTGTTCATTTTATGTTTTGTAATCTGTATTGTTTGTCCAAAGTTTGTCCATATGTGTACACAAAAGGTTAAAAATCAAATAAAAACATTGAAAGAGATTGGTTGGGCGCCAGAAGCCCCACGTGGGTCCTGGTGAAGGCCCCACCGGGGCGCTCTGAGGCCTAGCAGTGTTGCGGGGGCGCCCAGGCCCCCTCTTCTTCTTCTTCTTTGTGGCAGACGGAGTGGTCCCCTGAGGTTTGACAGACATGGTCGGGGGCATAGGTGCCACACCCGAGCCTCTTTGTTGGCCTGCTACAGTATGCCTGGTTGCCAGGCTGTGTTTGCTCCCACCGCCACCCCAGCACCACCAGTGGGCTCTGCTATTAGTTCTGTTCTGGTTTGTCATATATATATATATATATATATATATATATATATATATATATATATATATATATATATATATATATCCCTGCTCTTAATGGTTAATGATAGTTTATATTTGTGCTGAGCAGGGAGAAAATTCTAGCAGAGCCTGAACGCCAAGATTAAATATTACATATACCGGTACACTTGCATTCTCATGTTACAATAATATGCTACAATAATATGATATTGGATCATTCTATTTGTAGGTTATCTGACTGAACAACACATAACCATATAGCTCTTTTCTTAACCTCCAAATGTTAGAAACCATATAATATGTATATGGTCCCAAGGGTCAGAAACACTCTCTTCATTGTAAATTAATCTTCATTTTCCATTCAGTCGTCTTTTCAACTAAGCGAACCTTGACATGTTGACCTGCCTATTGACAGCCCCTATCATATTTCTATAATTTTACTTATACTCCACTATACATCTCAGAGCTAAATGTTGAACTTACTCCACTACAAATATTTGAAAGCTTTAGATAGTTACAGTACTTTGTAGATTTGGATTATTATTACAAAATATACAGTACATTAACCACTTCAGCCCTATATAAACAGTGTCGGTGCGTTGTGAGCTTGTAGATCTGCTATTTTCAAAAGATGTTTTATACATTTTAGACGTTTGATAACTTGTGAAAACAGGACATTCTGCATTACCAGACTTGTGACTAGTGTTTCTATATTGCAGTATTGATACTTTTTTTTACTTTTAAGTAAAATGTATACTTTTCACACCACTAAAAAAGTGCTAAATTAAATTGTTAATTTAATGGCAAAACACCAGAAGGAATGCTGACTGACAAGTCAAAATAAATTATAATAGGCTATATATATTATCATAATTGGAATTATACACACGTTTCATTACACAAAGACTAATAAAATACAGTAAGTTCTTCCCAGACATAATGGAAGGGACACCTCTACGTAGGTAAAGTTTCTGTACGACAGATATTCTCAGACCATCAGAGATTCTCAGAGATCATTGGTATTGTTAGTAAATGCATTATTGTATAATTTTGTTGCTACAGTTTTACACTTCAATAAATATATTCCATATGTGTTTTGATATTGGGATTTTGAAGAAAGGTGTGTCATAGTAAAATACATAATACAGTATTTTATAACAGTTGAGTAAGTAAAATATATTTATATAGGACTTTTCACTGAGAAAAATAGTGCTTCGCATGCAATAAAAAAGAAGAAAAAAAACATAATGCCTTTGTCACTGCGTAATAATAATAATAATAATGGATTGTATTTTTATAGCGCTTTTCTAAGCAAGTTGTAAACTCAAAGCGCTTTACAATGTTCCATTCATTCATATACATTGGGAAGTGAAGCGGCGAACAGTCAACGCCAGCGTCCTCACTCCCCACATTCACACACCAATGATGGCAACTGGTGAGCTAACACCATTGGAGGCAACGTAGCCATAAATTATAACTCCGGAGAGGATGCTAATATGCGGAGGTTATGTCTCTCCTGGAGTTATAAGCCAGAGTCATATGGCTCTCGCTGGTTGAGCCCCAACGTCCATACTACGCTCAAAACATGTACATATCAATAAGTTGCTCACCGATCCGTCGAAACAGCTTTATATCTACCGGATCGCACACTCGTTGGCATGTGTTAGTCCATATGTTTCTAATAAATTAATTTTTACTAAAACTTCACCGAGTCTCATCGCTTTCCTTGTTTTTGAACTGCTTGGGTAAAAATGGCCGAACATATCACGCGAGATGAGTAAAAGCCTGGCTACGCGAGGCTACATATCACGTGACGTTGATCGCCGTTGCGATTCGCTCATACTAGGACATGACGTTTTTGTATGCGGAAGTATTCCAACGTTCTGTAGTTCTGAAGCGTTCTGAAGGCGACGAGGAAACGTGAGTCTCGGAGAAGTTTTAGTAAACATTAATTTATTAGAAACATATGGACTAACACATGCCAACGAGTGTGCGATCCGGTAGATATAAAGCTGTTTCGACGGATCGGTGAGCAACTTATTGATATGTACATGTTTTGAGCGTAGTATGGACGTTGGAGCTCAACCAGCGAGAGCCATATGACTCTGGCTTATAACTCCAGGAGAGACATAACCTCCGCATATTAGCATCCTCTCCGGAGTTATAATTTATGGCTAGAGGCAACGCAGGGTTCAGTGTCTTGCCCAAGGAAACTGACATAATATTTGAGAGACAGCCGCTGGCCGCCGCGTCCACGTCGCGGCGGCCAACGGCTCTTGCTGGAATATTTTGACAACTCATTAGGTATATCATGTCATTAGGTATATCATGTTGTCTGAAACCTGTTTGAGCTACAGTATCCAGTAACAGACTGTGTGTACTAAGCTGTATAAAAATGCAATTCATTATTACTAAGCTGTACCACACAGCTCTGTACAGTTCATTTGACACTCAGCTGGGCTGAACTGACACGCAGGCCTGCAACAGGTAAACATGCTAATATTAACCATTCATTAAATGTAATTTAATTTGATTTAATAAATAAAATAATTAACTACAAAATACATTATTATATTATTTATAAGGGTAATGATAATAACAATAATAAAATGAAAATCTTTCCATACAACAACGTTCATGTTTTCCAGGTATGCCTGACCAAGGGACTGTGAAAAGGATGAATACCTTTATACTTCTTATGCTGTGTTTGGCAGATTCATCATTCTCCATGGTAAGAGTACCATTTCCTACCTGCCAGTGTGGATAAGGGGACAGGTGATGTTAGTTCCTATATGCCAGTGTGGATAAGGGCTGTGAAATCTCACAAGTGGCAGTGCTGATGTGCCATTCAGCACGCTTCTACCTGTTATGCATTTACACTATTATGAAAATAACCATGTCAAATTATTATTTACATATATTCACTAGTCCTGTGCCTGGAAGTGTGCCCAGTATATGAGGGATTGAATGTCCCTGAGGAGTCTCAGAAATAATGTTGGAGAACGCAGACCATTGCCCGTTGGGCAGAATAGTCACCATTGACGTCCATGGTGTTTCAGGCCAGTCCGTGATGTCTCCAAATTTGGGCACTGTAGTGATGTCAGTCAGTGATGTCGGGCATTGTTTCAGCATGCAGATGTTACCATGGCGGAGATACTGTTTAATATCAGTGATTGTCAGCATGCGGGCGGATGGCGGACAGACATTCCGTAAATTAATAGTTAGATAAGGAAACAAAAAAAATTGTATAGCCTGTCAGTCTACCATTGCACTTTACAACGGCTATTTTATTGACTGACTACTAAGACAGATTTGTTGATATATTATAAATATAATATAATATAAATCCACAATGATTTTAAAGGGTGTGTTTCTTTTAATAAATCACAATATGACAAAAATATGTTGATTTGATCAAATCTGATTTGTTTGTTTTTCCTCAGTCTGAAACAAGCATACATGGTAAGCTTATATTCATTAACTCATTCATTAATAAGGGGTTTAAATAGCCCTAATAGAACTGCTATATTTGGATTTTATTCCAGTCAGCCTATGGTGCTCAGTGTTACATAATAAACATAGTCTCTGTCAGTTTCACAACGTTGTATCCTATCTCTGTTATAGATGTTGGTAATGGCACGGATCTGGACATTACTGAAATCAACAAGGGTAACAAAATGCTAAACAAAATAGAATTCAAATGAAGTGAACTATGTGTGTTTGTGTGTGGTGTCAGTGTCATCCATTATCTATGTTCTCGTTACAGGTTTAGACTTAGCATTTGGTGACATCATGGAGGTGAGATTAATATTGCATAAAATCACTACAATTTAAAAACTGGTGACATCTTATAGTATAGATCCCTGGGAACTACGTATGAAGGCTTTAACTTGAGTTACATTGACATGGACTTGCATGACCTGTGTGTGAGGATTACAATACTTTAATGTTACATAAGATAAAGATAAAGAAAACATTATTTTCCATTGAATTAAACATTAAAATCTGGTATAGGTCTACAGTATGCAGTAAAACACAAACAATTAAATAAATACCTGTCAGTTTACCTGAAGTGACTCTTGTTTTTCTTGATTCAGGGATATGAAAGAAACACTGTTAATCGAAAATGGCCAATCCCAGTGCCCTATGTTCTGACAAAGACCCTTGGTAAATACAAAGCTAACTACACAGTTAAAGTGTTGAACTATCATTTTGTATTTATCTTTTTACACTCTCAGTTATTTATATTATTATTATTTAAGCAGGCAGGATGTTGTGCTTTAGTAACCATTAGCAGGTCATTATTTGATCATTACAATAGTGTGGCACACACAATTATGTTACACATCTCAAAAGGTAAAGAGAAGCAGTCATTAACCTGAAACACTAACACTTATTGGTCTGACTGACCCAAGATACACAACACAACCCTCCACTACTATCTGTCAAGTCAAAGCAATCAGCATAAAAGAGATTCCTGACATTTGACTTGTTTTAACCCTGCATGATATGACCATTCACCTCTACCGCACAACCATGACACCACCAATGAACCAAAGGCATGAATGCCAAGGGAGTCTGCCTGAGAGCCTTTGAACAATTCAGACTCAAGTCATGCATTGATTTCAAGCCCAGGGACTCTGAAGATAACTACATCAATGTCACGAAGTTAACTGGGTAGGTTTTATCTAACAATGTATCAATTAATGTATCAATCAGTCAGTCTGTCTACTGTCTGTCCGTCCATTTGTCTGTTTATCAGTTTGCCTGTATCTATCTGTCTGTCTGTCTGTCTGTCTGTCTGTCTGTCTGTCTGTCTGTCTGTCTGTCTGTCTGTCTGTCTGTCTGTCTGTCTGTCTGTCTGTCTGTGTTCATAATAACAGTGAATAGAATTTTGAACATCACATGTTTTGGTTATTGGCACACACAGTGTTAATGCAGGAGTAATTTAAACAGGTTTTTTCCTTGTTCAGATGCTGGTCCTACGTCGGGCAAAATAACTTTGGTGAAAGTGGACAGACGCTCAGCATTGGGTCAGGATGTGATACAATATCCACTGTTGAACACGAGTTTCTACATGCTCTGGGCTTTTACCACGAACAGTCCAGACATGACCGAGATGACTACGTGACCATTAACTATACAAACATCCGAGAAGGTTTTCTTAAATGTCTAGTCTACTATTCCTCACTTTTTGCTAAACAGTCAAATCTAGTGTTCATTTAAATCTGAAGACTATAGCTACACTCACTGGAGTTAAATAAACACTGATGATTTGAATGTATCTAAAAAGAATGTTTGAGAGTGATGATGGATTTGTCTCATCTAGGTAAAGAGCATAATTTTGCAATAATAAATGAAGAAAGCAGCACCCAGGGAGTCTCATATGACTACTACTCAGTGATGCACTACGGTCAGTATGCGTGGTCCAATGGCAACGACAGGCGCACTATCATCACCAAAGACCCAGAGTTTCAGAATGTGATTGGTCAACGTTTGGAAATGAGCTCCGGCGACGTGTTGAAGCTGAACCGACTCTATCAGTGCAGTAAGGGCCATATTATTTAATATATATATATATATATATATATATATATTTATTTATTTATTTATTTATTTATTTATTTAGTACAGGATATATTTTAATTATGACATGGGCCACTAGTGGCCCGTGGACCATTGGTTCAGAAACCAAGTGTTCTAGGGAATGTTCACATGCAGTCTCATTTGCCATATTGTTCCTCAGTTATCTTTCTAACATAATAGCGTTGGATAACATTTGGATGTTATCTTTCGCTCAATCCAGCAGTCATGTAAAATCATTTCCTTTTCTGTTCCCGCAGACTGCATTACCTAAAGTAATTCCTAGAGGTCTTTGTGATGTTTTGATTTGATCAGACCGACCTAATAATTGTGTTCTGTTCTATGTCTACAGATTCAACCATTGCATTTAACATGTACTGCAGTTTTTCTAATGTGACGGCATGTGGAATAAGTCGCTGTTCGAGTAATGGTGGAGGCTGGGAGTGGGTGACACATGCTGCTGGGGGTCCGACTTCAGACCACACCAACCTACCTAGTGGAAGTGGTATGTTGTCACCATTCTGCTGATGCTGATCCATGTACAGTAGTATCTCTTTTTGCAATTGCATTAATGCTGCAACTATCGATTATCTAGTTAGTGATTATTCTCTTGATTACCAACTGAATAATCTTGCATATTCTTTAAGACTGATATTTTATAATCAATTAAATCCATTAGTCCCCTTGAGCTCATTGTCATGCAACAGTGTCGTGAAAACAAGGCCTGCAATGTTTAATGACAAAATATGTACTCTTTTTTTTCACAGCAAATAACACCACAGCTCCACTAGGTATGTAGAAAGCAGTATTTTCAGCAGTATTCACATTTGTCTACACTATGTTCAGTTCAGGTAGGCCTTGAGTCTCAAAAGCTGCGGTGACACATTGTGTCCAAATGCCCTGTACACAGTAGGCTCTACAGTAAAAGCTCACAACAAGTGTTTTTAACGCGATTAAAAGAATTAACTCATTTTAATCGCACTTAGTTTTTGCACCACCGAACCTTCAGTTTCAGGCATACCGATCATAGCGATGCACCAACCAAGAAGAGACAACAAACGCGCAAAGGGAGAAGCAGCCGATCAGAGCGCTTTGCTTGGCCCAGTGAATGCGAAATTTAGATTTAAAAAACTCACTCGTTGATTCACTCGTACAACAAAATGTGTTTTACTTGAAAGAAAATGCTTCTCAGGTCAAATAACGATGTGCGAGTAAAATGCGATTAATTGCGATTAATTAATCACAGAGCCTGTAATTAATTAGATTAAAAATGTTAATCGCATCCCAGCCCTAATAAAAATCTAAACCAGATCCGCCCTGCCCGTTAAAAAATGTACCCATCGCCCGCCCGTCTACCCGTGATTACATGCAGTAAAGTTAATGGCCTACAGCTGTGCGTGCATGGTTAAATGGCATTGTCCCTGCATGCCGTCCTCAGTGTTTCCGAAGCAATATACAGTATTTACTTGGACGCCAGGTACGCTGACACTCTTAATTCTTTTAGATAACCTTTTAAACCACCCTTGCTATGATGAGAACATGGGCTAAGGTACTAGTGTGTTCTGTGGTTGTGTCTGTGTGTTGTAAGCTGCACACTGACTGTGTGCGCTCCACATTGTTTAGGCGGAAACAATGCTGTATGCATGCTGTGGTTCGGTGGTTGGTTGTGTCCTGCTTCTCAATGTGTGTGCTCGAGGGTGCACTCCTGTGAGGTTCTTTAGGCGGAAACAGTTTTTAGTCGCGCACAGCCCGTCCCCGCACCTGTACATTTATAATAGTATATATTCCGCCCGTTTTCACCCGTCAAACGTGGGTATCCGTCGAGTACCGATGGCCGTTGCAGGACTCTGCTCGGGACCCCATGGAACCTGGACCCCACTGTTAAAGTAGAGAAACAAGAAAGGAAAAAAAGAATCAGGTCTTAACATTGTGTGTACATTGTGTGCAGGTTACTTCATGCATGCCAGCACAGCCTCTGGCAGGGAAGGAGATTCCGTCTGGATGCAGATCCAGAGGATGAGTCCCAGCAGGACGTGTCATGTCCAGTGTCTCCAGTTCTACTACTACCACAACGGCAGCTCCTCAGACCAGCTCAACATCTGGATCAGAGAGTTCCAGGACCAGTGGGACTTTACAGGAGAACTACGTCTCATGGGACAGATCACTGGTAATGTTGGACGGACGGACGGACGGACGGACGGACGGACGGACGGACGGACGGACGGACGGACGGACACACTGACTGACAGATTGATACACAGTCAAACGAATGGACGGACAGCAAGACAGACCGTCACACAGACATACAGACATAATCTTTACGCTAGGAGTGGGGACCACATGTAGTAGGGGAAAGCAGATGTACTTAAAGATGATTGTTGCTAGGATTGGAGTGGTGGAGTGCTTAGCCTGCGAGTTGTGTGTAGAGCATGATTGGAGTAGTGATGCACCTTCAACGGCCTTGTATAACTGCTCCAAGTTTGAATGAGGTTGGAGACTGCGCCTTTATAATGTAAGAAATCCTTCCTCCAGGTTCACCAACATCTCATTGGCAGCTCCACCATGTCCCTCTAAATGCCAGCAGGACCTTCCAGGTGGAGTTCCAGGCACACAAAGGAGCAGGGAACTCTTCAGGAGGCTTCTCCATAGATGACATCAACCTCTCTGAGACCGAGTGTCCACATGTGACCTTGCAGATAGATGACATTGAGCAGGTTTTACCCTCCTATACCGTCAAATTTAGTCCAAAGCAGTATTCCAGTGAAGGCTATGCATACCAGGTAATAGCAGTACTTTACCAAACTCGAATTGGACTGTATGTGCGTTTGGTGTCCGGTGACAACGATGACCAGCTGCAGTGGCCCTGCGCATGGAAGCAGGTGACTTATCAGTTGCTGGATCAGAACCCCAACATCCAGTTGCAGATGACCAAGGAGTGGAGCCTTGTTACTGACCCCGATGCAATTAACGACGATGGTGAGCTTGAGGGTCTGATTAGTTCTGAAACCCCGTTGCTTGATGACTTGTGGGTTGTTTACCATTTCTATAAAAAAATAGAGTCTGCACACTGATTAAAGACCTTAACGTTTCGACACAAAGGTCTTCTTCAGAATGTGTCGCAACGTTAATAAATCCTGCGTGGGAGCTTTTTATTTTAATCAGTGTGCTGACTGTTTACCATTTCTACCTGCCTGTCTGTAAACAGGTAAATATATTTGGGGTGACCCTCGTCAAAATGGTGTAGAGGTCACAGGAGAGAACGACGAGAAATATTTTGCCAACCCGGCATGGGGCTTTGGGAATTTTGCTATCCTTGAGACAATGAAGAGCGAGAGAGACTTCCTGAAGGGAGGGAATGTGGTTTTCCTTATCGACTTCCAAGGTAAGCACGCACTACTTGGGAAACATTTCACTTTTCAAAGTTGACCATAAAACCAGATAAATTAATTTGAATTATGCTTTACACATTGGAACCACTGTACAGAAGTATTTACTTCTCTTCTAGATATTTCTCCTCTTGTTAACGGCAGTGATCTTCCATGTCCAAAACTACAACCAGCAAAGATTACACATCCTGCGGATGATCATAAGAGTTCATGTGCCGCACAGTAGGACAACTTATCTGATTATTATGTTCAAACACTGTTTTACTTTCTGCAATCCATTCATGCCAACTATGAGAAAAGAACATGCTGCTATTACTGAACACATAGCAATGGAAGACTACTGATTGTAAATGTTGTTATTCAATTTGTAGGGTGACAACCACCACCAATCCACCTCCGACAACTACTCCACTGCAAACAATCACTCCATCTCCAACAACCCCTCCGTCTCCAACAACCCCTCCAACAACTCCTCTGTCTCCAACAACCCCTCCATCTCCAACAACTCCTCCAACTCCAACAACCCCTCCATCTCCAACAACTCTTCCATCTCCAACAACTCTTCCATCTCCAACAACCCCTCCGTCTCCAACAACTCTTCCATCTCCAACAACCCGGGGTAAGGCATGGATGAAAATATAGCTATCTATGTCATGCAGTAAGCGAGGACAGGTGATGATGTCAGTGCTTCCTTCAGGCTCCCTAATACGCTAACCTGTAGTTGGCCCCCGCTGTACGCCCAGAATGTACTTTCCCATCTGGCTGATTGTTTTGAGGATGTTCTTTAATTTATGGACGTGTGTGGGGTCAGGGAGGGTCTTGTTCAGCCATACCTTCTCTGGGTCTGGTCTGACTTCACTCTCAGGAAGTGCAGTTGAACCTGAAACTGCTTGGCTGTCTCTAGGATGTGCTTCAGTCATGAGTCATGCGCTGCCATCATTTTGCACAGTATATCATCCATGTAAATGGATATTTACGCTATTAAACTAAAAGTTCACATGCCTAAAACAGTAATAGTTTTAATGGTGTGGTAAATGTAGTCACTACTCTCACTATACAGAGGAAGTTATCTAAATCCACTGGCTATGGAGTTTAACAAGTTAACACGAATCTCACTCGTTTCATGTGTTCATTAGGGACAAAATCTTGATAGTCTGACGTCCCATTAGTCCGACTGTGGTTAAGGTTAGGTAATTGGGTTAGGGTTAGGCATAGTTATGCTTAGCCTCATACCCGCCCTCTTCCGGAAGTTGGTCGTTTACTAGGCTAAGTTATGCTAGGTTTGAGTGACTTCGATTTATTGTATTTTTGGCAAAATGATCATTTTGTCCGAGATACAATATAGGGAATGTTGCTTTCGCCATCTTGTTTTTAAGATTTTTTTTAGATTAGGTTGGATCTCGGGCTGCTCATGTCTAGAGATAGACTATTTATAAAACTGGATAGATATTCATATGCAGCTACACTGCTTATGAATATATGCATATTCACTCTATGCACTTCAATAACACCACCATAGACAATAACCTCAAAATGCTTGACATTTTTTTAAACTCCCTCTTCCTACAACAACAACTGCAGGTTCAACAACAACTGGAGGTCCAAAAACAACTCCTCCAACAACAACATCTATCTAGGTCGTCCTCAGACGAGCCCTCCATCGTTGTTTCCAGTCATCTCGGTTCTCCATACATCTGGCCAGCTCATTGGTGTTCTGTGTCCCTACGTCTTCCTTGAGTACGTCCACGTATGTTTTTGTGGGACGTCCTCGCGACCGGTGCCCATGTGTTGGCTCCCACAGTACCAATTTGCTGGCTGGAAGCTCCTGGTGTCTTTGGCAGTGTCGGTAACATGTGCGCTCCTGTTGATGTTGAGTACTGCACGCAACATTCTAGTGTAGCACCCATTTAGAGACTTCTGCAGGGTTGGCTTCAGGGTCCAGCATTCACTGCCATAGAGGAGAACAGACTCCACTGTTGCAAAGAAGAAGCTAAGTTTGGTTTGGCGGGGGAGGTTAGAGTTCCATACACTGTTCATGCCGTTCAGGGCCCTCCAAGCGAGTGCCTTCCTTACTTTGAGGTCTTTCTCAGTTGAGTCGACCCATGCGCCCAGGTACTTGAAGTCCTTGACTTCCTTCAACACAGCTCCTTCCGTTGTTGTCAGAGGTGAGTGATCAGGTAGGTTGTAGGTGATAACCTCAGTTTTCTTAGCATTTAGCCTGAGACCAACTTTGGCACACTCTATCTCCACCCTGCTCAGGAGTTCTTGTGCTTGTTCCATGCTGTCGGAGAGCAGGCTGATGTCGTCCGCATAGTCCAGGTCTGTCAGAACTACTGCGGGATGCCGCCTTGACCTCCTTGGTGTTAGCGTGAAGCCAAGCTCTTGTTCTCGTCCACCTATGGCTTTCCTGAGCGCATAATCTAGAACTATGATGAAGAGGTAGGGGGCCAGGGTGTCTCCTTGCATTACACCAGCTCGGATGTCAAACACCTCACTGTTGCCGTCTGGGGTCACCACTTTGGCCCTTGTTCTTGCGTACATGGTCTCGATAGCCCGGAGAATGTTGGGAGGGACATTGTAGGCCTCAAGGATTTTCACCATCTTGCCTCTGTGGATAGAGTCAAAAGCCTTTTTGAAGTCAATGAAGCACAGTACAGCTGCTAGGTTGTCCTTTTTTACCTCCTCTATTAATCTCCTTAATGCCAGGATCTGGTTCAACAACAACTGGAGCAACTACAACTGCAGGTTCAACAACAACAACAACAACAACAACTGGAGGTCCAACAACAACTGCTCCTCCAACAACAACTACTGCAGGTGCATCTGGTTTACCATTAATCACTTTGATTGAATCGCTGCTCATAGCTGGGAGGGAATCCATCAAAAAAACATCAACATTGGGCACTTGGTGACAAGTTTTAGATTTTTGGTATGTTAGGTAAGGTTATAAGGTTTACACAAAACATTGCAAACAAGTTGGGCTCACCCCCTAGTGGTCTGTTTGCGATGAATCAAATATTAGATAGGTCAGTATGAAACCCCAAATAATTGATGGAAGAGATTCGTCAATCGATTCTGATACTATTGGGTATGCTAAATAACATACTAAAAATTGACAAAATAACTTCTGGAAAGGCATCATTTTCAAGATGGCGTCCACGATGGCTGCCGGGAGCTTAAAATGCCTATAAACTGGGATTTAATATATAAAGAATCATAACAATTTTGCCAAATTTTTGGCATGATGTTAGGTATGGGCACAAGGTTTTCAAAAATCATTGCAAACAAGTTGGGCTTGCCCTCTAGTGGCCTGTTTGCAATGAATCAAATAGCCTATTAACCCTTAAGTTCTGTTCAGATTCACTACACCTTCGTTCTGTTCGGATCATTTTGACCCGGGGGATATTTGGTTTAAAAAAAACAACACTAATATAAATGTTAACTTAACAAATCATCATGATACATTGACTTTGACTCAATACCAAACAATTCATATGATATATATGGTAAATGTTTGCATTTCTGCTTTGCTATATCACATTAAACACTGAAAGAGATAGGCGTTTTTACTGATTTAGCTGAAATTCATGTAAAACTACTTTATTTAATACTGGGTAATATTGCTCATGCTTATAGGAAAACATTAAAATCAGACAATGTTTTTATGACCTTTTTTTTAACATGCCAATTGATTGAATACTTGTGGTTCAAGAACAGGACATCATTCTCACATAGAGCTGAACACACATGTGAACACACATGAACGTCACATATGATATGAATATACACCTGAACGTATACACTAGGCCAGAGGTTTTCAAACACTTTGGTCTCAGGGCACCCCTGTAAACAACATCCACAGCACCTCTTATTTCTGGATAACAGACCGCTCCGCTCAATAACAGACCGATGCCGAATCAAAGGCTCAGAGCACCTCCTGCACTCAGGCTGCACTGCATGAATGTAGTGCTGTATCCAATGTGAGAGCCATTTAAGCAAACACACAGTGTCATTTACTAAACGTTGCACTCAAGAAAAAATTAAGCGAGAATAGACGACGCAGTGACAGAAAATCTTTTCTACACTTCATGTTTATTGTTGTTCTTCCAGTTCGGTACTCCATCCCATGGGTGGCGCTACTGCGCAATCCCTGATCACAGAAACGTCTCACGTAAACTCCCGAAGGTCAATTCCATTGGCCGTAGGGCATGTCAATCAAGTCTTGGGGCACCGGGGTCATCCCGCTATAAGACCCGTGTCTTCCTGTCCTCGTTCTCTTTCGCTTTTCTGCCCTCACAGACGCAGCAAGCGAATCTCACAGCTCCTAATCCAACTTCGACCAAGAAAAGAAAACAACTGCTTCTAGAAGATATAATCGTTCCAAAGACAGAAAAGGAACAGCCCATTGGTTAGGGTTAGGGTTCATCCTAACGCAGCGGTAAGGTTATCCACCGCTGCTATCCTTCATTGTGTTTATACTAGCCGTTAGCCTTTTTAGCTCCTACCGCTAAGCTACGCTAAGCTAACTGACGCTAGCATCTACCTTAGCTAACCAGCCCTTGTGCTTAAGCTAGCTAACCTAGCTGATTATGGCTTCTTAGAGCTCTCTCCGGCTACGGGACTAAAGACTGTCCCTTCTGGCTCGCCCCAGATGACCCACACCCTACATGCATTTGCTGCCTGGGTTGGGAGCACGCTATTCAGGCGCTCGAAGACGACCCAGCGTGCAGGCTCTGCGTCGGCCTACCTCTAAGCATTCGACAGTGCCGAGCCGACATGGCTGCTACCCTTCTCGGCATAATGTCCACGTTTTCCCCCAGTCCTTCTTCAGGGACAGCGGGGACCCCCGACACGGGTGCAGCTCGACAGGCCAGGTCTCCTCAGACTTGCCGCTCTCCAGCCCCTTCGCGGGCTAGTGGCACCTCCTCGCCGTTTTCCTTCAACAAAAGTTCAACACGATTTCAAATGAGGAGGATGATGATGAGGAGCTTGATCCTCAACAACATCACAGTGAGGCAGACGAATACATGGAAGTGGGGACCCCGCCCGAGATCTCCATCTTTCCCCCCGAGGGTGAGTCGCCTCTATCCCCCTACCCCTCTGTCTCGCGGCTAGCTCTGGGCTCACAGAGCGCGACAGAGGCCTCTTCTCCGGCTACTAGCACTGAGCCCCAGGGATCACAGGCAGGCCTTGCTGCCTCCCAGGGCCCAGCTAACGACCCGCCTGCAGTCACTGTCGTACTGGCGACCCAGCCGTCCTCCGCAGCAGCTAACACTGGGAGCCTGACACCACAGCTGGCTCCCCCACGGACCGTGAAAGGCCCACGGGGGCCACAGCACCAACAAGCGGCGCGAGCGCCACTGCTGCTTCCTCCTCCATGGACCCGTGGTCCCTAATGGAGAGGGCTACATGCAAAACAGGCTTAACAATGCACGTGGAAGAACGGCCCGTGGCCGTCAGAGCACCCCGCCTGGGCAAGGACCCTATCACACCGCCTCCGCAGGCCATGAAGGTCCTACCAGAGATCACTGGTCTCAAAGAGGCCCTGCAAGAGTCTTGGGCCTCACACAAAGACCCGGAGAAACTCCCCAAAAGGGTTAGTGACCTACTTGCCCGTTCAGTATCAGAGGACTGCATGAGGTTTGCTACTGATGACCGGAAGGTCTTGCTGAAGCCCCATCTCCAATTCATACCGAAGAATGGAGTGGTGCAGGATGTTCCATTGGACCTGCTCAACGTTTACCCTCCTCCCTTCACTTCGGAGGAGGACAGGCGCTTAAACTGTCTTTGCTCGGTTCAGGCACTGAAGATTTATTGTGAGAGGACAAAGGATCGCAGACAGTCGAACTGTCTCTTTGTCTCACATGGTAAGTCCACCAAGAAAACAGAGATCACTAAAGCGACTCTTTCTGGGTGGATTGTAGAAGCTATTAATTTAGCTTATGATAGTGCGAAGGTGGCTAGGCCCTCAGGCCTTAAAGCCCATTCCACTAGGGGAATGTCTTCCTCATGGGGTCTCTCGCAAGGGACCTCCATTCAAGAGGTGTGTATGGTGGCGAACTGGAAGCCGCCTTCTACCTTTGCAGCACATTACCGTTTGGACGTGGCGCCGCGTTCCTTGGCGCACTCGGTCCAACAAGTAGCTGCTTCTTCTGTATAAGGTGTTGCCTGTGGCAGTTTACACCTTATCTAGTGTGAATAAAGGTGTCTCTGTGTACACTTTTTTCTCTCTCCTTCCTTGACCAGCCTGGTAGTGGTCTCAGTGAAGGGGGACCCTTTCTCCTTATGAGATAATCCTTGATTATTATAAGGTGGGCTGCCTGCCTATAGCTGAATGAGGCGGGCTTAGCCTGTCAGGGTCTCTAAAGCCCGTATCATAGTCGGGTCCGCGGTGGAAGGCTTTACACCGCGGTGTAGTCTTTTCGAGTCTTTTTGAGTCATGAAACTACAACGTTACATCATTCCTCACGGTGGAGAGCTTTCCACCGTGAGTCCCAACACATCTCTCTGTTTTTACTATCAGACAGGCAGGCTCTACACCCCGTTCACTGATTGGTCGACCTGAACCGGTCTAGACGGGGTAAAGGACTTCACCGTGGGTCGTGACTATGATGGCCTGCACTTATTTTCTGACTTGAGGTGGAAAGCTTTCCACCTAAAATTTGCGGTGGATAGGTCTCCACCGTAGACTCTGATACAGGCTTAATTCTCTCCTAATCACTAACCCTGAGTCCGGTGGGCTCAGGGGCCGTTAAGGCAGGGCTACGCCTGGGGACGTGGCCTTTGCCGCTGAGGTGTGTAGGTGATTGGGTGTTGGCCGTTGTCGCTTCTCTAGGATGGAGAGCCGAACTGGAAGAACGACAATTAACACAAGTGTTTCGAACGAAACACCTGTAGTTCTGGAAGGAGGCACTCCATCCGACTCTTGGCCCTGTTCGTGTTCAGGCAGAGCTTTCAAGAGGACGATGACAGGAAGTCACAGGTCTTATAGGGGGCCGCCCCCGGCGGGCCCTATGACTTGATTGACATGCCCTACGGCCAATGGAATTGTCCTTCGGGGGTTTACGTGAGTACGTTTTTGTGATCTGGGATGCCGCATTAGCGCCACACATAGGATGGAGTGCCTCCTTCCAGAACTAAATAAACAGCGGTTCTGCGTGCATCACAGAAGGGGCGTAACACTGAGGAAACGTCTGGTCTCGACATTTGCCTCTACAAATGCTACATCCCACTAACCTAATCAGGATCGCCCCAAAAAATAGTTTGTATGCTGGTATGCTGGTTGGTCTATCTGTAACTCCACGTTCAGCAGTTGCTCAATTGTCTAAAAAACATAATACAAAAATCAATAACGCATGTACCTTGCCCAACATCAACTTTATCAACTTCAGATGTGTCTCTACTTCTCATAATCCCAAAATGTTTACAATTTTTTCCCCACATTTTGGCCTGTAGGCGGCATATATTGCGCAATCCATAGTTGTCTGGCGACACGATTCACGTCACAAATGGGTGTAAACACAACGCACTCCAAGTCTCCAACTGCCTGCAAGCGGAGATGGAGCGAGGGGGGAGAGGGGGGGGAGCATCATGGTCTCTGGAGTTACACCACACAAACTGCCTTTGAATAGACAACCTTAATGCAGGCATCATGGTCTCTGGAGCAACCTTAATACCTATTTAATTTTGTGCGGGGGGGGGGCGCAATACGAGAGAGAGAGACACGAGATACGAGAGAGAGAGAGAGAGAGAGAGACACGAGAGAGAGAGACAGAGAGCGTATATTTCGTATTGTTTGTTTTCGAATTGTCACCAGATCTTCTATAGTTTTGTTTTTCTATTGCAAAGTGCTACAACTCTTCAATCGATCAGTCTATACAACAACACCCCTTAAGCGTAATATAACTGTTCCACTCTGTCTTTCTGTGCATGTGCGAATGCAGTGCACACACGGAGCTCTGTCAAGTGAGCAGCACTAACGTTTCCGGCCTGGGAGATGGCAGCAATAAACCAGGCTCCAGCCTTCAAAATTAAAGTGCAATAAATTATTATACTCCATTATTTTGTATGTTATTAAACCTTATTTTTTACCCAGAAACATAATTAGCATTGTGTATGTTCGTTTAAATGCTTAATCTATATTTTGAATGTGCATATCATGTGAAAATGTATCTTTTAAAAAAAAAAAAATCACACCCGTGTGAACTGAGCGGTGGTTTACCCACCAACAGAGACAGAGATAGATACACCGTCCTCCGTCGTGTGTGTGTGTGTGTGTGTGTGTGTGTGTGTGTGTGTGTGTGTGTGTGCGCGCGCGCGCGCGCTGCAGTGAACGGAGTGACACGGACCTTGTGTAAAATCCTCCCGTTTTCACTCCCGGAGTCAATAAGCCATCCGTGGCTTACCCTTCCTCATCACACAGTGTTACCCTTCCTCATCACACATCACCCGATCTACAAGCTCACAGCAGCTCGCATCCGCGTCTCCGCGCCGCGCTGTGAGCTTGCAGGTCGGCCACCTTCCAGAGGACGCTGAACCTTGCAGGATGAGCACTCTGTCAACCCATGCGAGCGTCGCTAATTCGAATGACACTCGCTTCCCTAATTCAAATACGTTTATGGAAACATGGCTATTGACACATACATACATATAGGTAGATTATAAATAGATTGATAGATAAACAGATAGATCTCAATATGCTCATGTCAGTTGGTCAACTCGACTAACAACAACAATCATAGCTGCAAGCAGCGATAAAGTGCCAAGCAAGAAAAATAAAGAAATAAGGAAAAGCAAGAAAACAGGGCATTATGAGCTATAGGCTTACCTGTTAAAAGTTTGCTAAGCCCTTTCAGGGCTTGGCCACTAATAATAATAATAATTATAACTAATAACAATAATAATAGGTCGGACAGTTAGACTGAGCGTTGCCAGATTGTGTGTGTGAGAAGCAACAAGGTATATTAACAAAAGGCCACATGTATACACAATACAAAAAACTCTATATCCACCTCTATATATCCTGTCTATCTGTAGCCATATAAATAAATAGTATATAGCCTTAATAGTAGATAGATATACATAGATATAGATACATATCTCCATATGTCCATATCAGTTGCATCACTAACAAGTTAAAATAACAATAATAATAATACGTTAATAGAGCACGCACACCGAACGCACACAGTGACACATTCGCGATCGTGCAAATGCTATGGCGTAACTAAATAGCCTACGCATGTAACATTGTGTTGACGGAGGGACGCTACTCTAACGTGCAAGCTTCAATCGTTATGTTGCTTTCTGCAATGGAGAGCAGGGGTATGATTAGGAATAGTGGAATACACAAAAAACAGACCAGCGAGGCATTTATGTAATTTCCAACATCAAAAACCCCAAATATTAACAACAATCAACGGGTCGACATGTCTCAGATCGTGCCTACTTTCGCCATTTGATTTGTCCTGACTCCTATTATATTGGTGCTAAAAAAGACTACCTCACTTTCAGACAGCCCAGACCGGGTGGGGAGGTGGGGCCACGGCCGCTTAGCTCATCCATTCCACATGGGCACGCATGGGCACTAGGGAATAAGCCCCCGCAGGGGGCTTTTTTTCTAGTAATAATTAATAATAATAATGTAACAATTTTGATTTAAAAATTGTTAGATCATACTGTTATGATAAAGGTAATTTTAAAATATGTCATAAATATAATGTGCTGGGAGTGAAAATTATTAATATAATGTAGGGGTGCCACGGATGAAAAATAATATTTATAGGGGTGCCCTGAGACTAAAAAGTTTGGAACCCCTGTTCTAACCTAGCCAGTTGACCCATATAAACCTGTCTGTCTACAGTGACACACCTTTTACCTTTACTTACATGGTGAACTTTTGCTGCACATTCAGCTGTACTAATTCACACATGTGAGCTACTAGGCATTGTAGATTGGCCTACTTTGGTGTGGGTGAGTAATCAAATGAGTACTCAATTTTCTATTGATTACTCATGCCATGGAGACTTGAGTTCAATAATATTTGTTTGTATTTGTCGCAAGACAAAAATTAGATTTCAATAAATGTATCCCCATTTTTTGGGGGACATCCGTAATCAATGCGGTAAAATCTTTGTCTTAGGAATGCGACAAATACAATTTATTTTTTTATTGAACTCAAGTCTCCATGGTGTGAGTATTCAATAGAAAAAAGCCGTTTTGGGGGTGAACTACTCCTTTAAGTACAATATTTCAGTCCTTTTTTCCCACCACTGACTCTATTCCATTTGGCTTTCCCTCAGAGTGTGGCCGACCACCCCTGAACACCAGGATCGTTGGAGGTCAAGACGCTCCTGCCGGGAGTTGGCCTTGGCTGGCCAGTCTACACCAAGGTTCTGGTCACTTCTGTGGGGGATCTCTTATCAACAATGAATGGGTGCTGTCGGCTGCTCACTGCTTCGGAAGGTGTGGTATATTATTATCAGCAAGAGATCCAAGATCATTCCGAATCCACAAAATGTGTTCTATATCCTAACAGCTTTCTGGAACAAAATGTTTAGTTCCATGGACCTCCAGTAAGCAAAGATTTGATTTAACATGTTGTTAAAAAAGATATAATTTCATGACTTAATAGCCAAAGGCAAAATGGGTTAATACTTGCAAAAAGAAAGTGAATATTGTGCTCATTATGCATATGGGTGCTTACATCATTGTCTTCTTTCTTTACTCCTAGTGGTACGATCGCTGGCGATATTACTGTTTTTCTGGGTCGGCAGAGTCAAGAAGGAAACAACCCTAACGAGGTATCTCGGGCGGTTAGCCAGCTCATCCGTCACCCCAGCTACAACAGTGTGACTAATGATAATGACATCGCTCTTATGAAACTCACATCACCGGTGACGTTTACCGACTATATCCGACCAGTCTGCCTGGCGGCAGACGGGAGCACCTTCTTCAGTGGCATCGACAGCTGGGTCACTGGCTGGGGCGCCACCAATTTTGGCGGTGAGTATTGGTGAAGTCAAAGCAAAACTCAATTTTATTTCTAGCACATATCGGGTGAACAACAAAACAACAAACCATACAAACAGAAAGTACACACACACACACACACACACACACACACACACACACACACACACACTTACCCTGGTCGACAATTAAATGAAGAAACAAACACATACAGATTTAGATAGATTTACATGTTTATCTCGTGCCTGATGATCTGCTTTAGATGGCTTACATGATCTCTAAGCCATCTAAAGCCCTGCATCTTGTAAATGGTGCAGTACAGAAAGAGAGGATGGGAGATATGTTCATATCAGGTAGTCGTCACCATTATGCAGTGGGTCAGTTGGCTGTGATTAAAGAAAAAAAAATTGACATGGTCATTCGCTCATGAATCTAACTTTGTGTCTCCCTAGTTGCCCTCCAATCCCCCCAAAACCTCCAGGAGGTGGAGGTGCCAGTGGTGGGGAACAATCAGTGCAACTGCAACTATGGAGTGGGCTCCATCACTGCCAATATGATCTGTGCTGGATTCAGTGCTGGAGGGAAGGACTCGTGCCAGGTGATCATTTGAATGGTTGTGTTCAGAGCAGTGGTGTAAAAGTATTGGGGTCAAAATGTACTTAAAGTACCAATACAGAGTGTACTCATTCTCATTGTGCAGAATGTCCCATTTCACAAGTTTTCAAATGTATAAAATGTCTATGGAGTATTTTCAAATGGTACAATAGATGCGCATGCATAAAGTGAATGGCAAATCGAGTGGCAAAGTGAGTGGCAAAGTGAGTTTAACGTTGTTTAATGCAATCAGATTGGACTTTTCTTTTTAGATGTATGGGCTGTCAAGGCCAGAAAGTATTTTTTTGCCACTCAGTAGGCGTTCCCGCATAACTTCCAGGTATGATGATGATACGCATAGCCGCATACGCTCTGTATCTGCCACTGTACCGAAAATGCTCCAGTAAAGTAAACATACTTCAAAATTTCAAAAGTACAGTACTTGAGTAAACGTGCTTAGTTACTTTACGCCACTGATTGTGAGTATTTCTTCCTGGAAAGATGTCATTGTTTTAACACAGTACATGTTTCCCTACAGGGAGATTCAGGAGGCCCAATGGTGAGCAAAGACGGCGGTCGCTGGATTCAGTCTGGAGTAGTGAGCTTCGGAGAAGGTTGTGCCAAGGCAAATAAGCCTGGAGTCTACGCCAGAGTGTCTCAGTACCAGGTTTGGATCAACAGTCAGATCAGCAGCGACCCGCCAGGGTTTGTCACCTTCACCTCCACTGGGACTAACAGTGACCTGAGCTGTACTAGCTGTACTGGCGTGACCTGTACAACAGTAACTGCAACCGATACACCAGCTACAACAACTACACCAGGTGCACCAACCACACCAACCATACCAACCACACCCACCACCACCATCCCTCCTACAACCACACCCAAACGTGAGTGGCCGTCATGACCTAAATCACCACATGAAAACATCAGTTGTAATAAGCATATCTAGGCGATTATGGGTAGCACAGCTTGGATAGAGTAAGAAGGCCAGCATTAAAGAGCTGCCGTTAATAGGAGATGTTTTGGTAACTCTCACTTAAAGCTTAAAGTTGTACCATGTAACTTTTTTTATAAAACAAATCTTAAAATTGTCCTAACTGTTAAATCGCTAAAGTTTTAGAACACCCACTCCGTTATTTTCAGCTTCTGAAGCCTTCTCTTTATATGTTTTCTATGATCCTGGCCGTGGACCGGATTTCGCGCAAAATTGACGTAATCTGCATCATCTGTATACGTTGTGTATACGTTGCCCAATCACATCGCCGATCATGCACACATGGTACACTACCGGCCAATCACAGCGCATCTTGAAGTGGGGTCGCCATATTTGTAGTCGCCCGTGTGTCTCTTTACTCAAAAGGTAATCTCGCCTACCAGGCAGGGTGAAGTAGTCCGTTTCTCCGGAATGCCTGAACTCACAGGAACCAGGGACCCCTCCAAAGATAGCTCTCGGCGTTGTGGAGGCAGACGCGGGGGTGTGAAGGTACGAAAAACGGGCGAAAGACGCGAACGCGACCGCGGTTTGCTATATGGCTACTGACCACTAGTTGAGAATCTTACACAGTATAGCTTTAACATAAGATAAGCTCTCTCAGGCCAACTCTATTTTTGGTAAATTATTTTTTATTGGGCATTTCAGGCCAACTCTTTTAAACATGATCAAAAGTGCTATGTAGTTTGCGGTTAATATTAAAAACACTGGTGGTCTTATTGGTGTTTTTATTGATAGATTACAGTAGACTGAACGGAGATGGGGAGAGAGAGAGATGGGGGTGACACACTGCTTGGTTGACGGGATCGGGAGTCAAACCACACGCTGTCAGGCTAGCCTAGTTTTATTAATTAATGCCATCAGTATATGCCCATATCCTGTATATTGGCATGCCCATATATGGACATGTAGGTCAGACCTACGGTTCTGGACAACCGCATAATCTGAACGACTCTGCGGTGGGCACCACAGCACCTTTGAATCCTTGCCGATCTGTATGCCAAGTTTGAAGTCGGCCGGGCCCATATTCTGTTTGCACATGACCATGGGCATAGCAGTTGAAATATGTGGCTCTGGACAACCAGATCTCCATATACAGCATGCCTGTATATGGGCATTGTTTATGGTTATCGTTTATGGTTATGTCTTAGTCAGAGTGACATGGTCGTCGGCTGGCCAGCCGCCCTGCTCGCCGGCCCTCCCTGTAGCCAATTTTGAAATACAACATCAGCTGCTTCAGCTGCTGTCATTGAATTGGCAGAGAAGCCCCCAGGTTATCAGACATGGCATGGAGGATGCAGTTGAAGGGCTTAGTATCAGCACTAAATAGCTAGTGAGCCTGGTGATCCAGACATAAGCCCCAAATGCCTTTGGGTCTCCACCTGGAATCAATGGGCCTACAAAGAGTTTCCTCAAAATATTGGCTTAGGAATGTGACAAAAAGAAGAAGAAACAAATATATTATAGAACTCAAGTCTCCATGTGGTGAGTAATCGATAGAATAAAAGTCAATTTGGGGCTGAACTACTCCTTTAAGATATACAGTATTATAGATATTTGCGGTTTGGCTCAATGTTTTCTAAAAGACTCTTGATTATCTGTCTGTCTTTCTGTCTGTCTGTCTGTCTGTCTGTCTGTCTGTCTGTCTGTCTGTCTGTCTGTCTGTCTGTCTGTCTGTCTGTCTGTCAAACCAAGGAAGCCAAACCAAAATAAGTTTTACTCTTATATACCAGTACAAAAGATGTAACAATAAAGTACCCCTTGAACCTTGAAACTTGTGAGGTAATACAACTTCAATAACAGTAAAAAACACAGCATATAGCATATTGATATAGATAATAACCCCATGATGCTTGACATTTTAAAAACTCGCTCTTCCAACAACTGCAGGTTCAACAACAACTGGCCCAACAACGTCTGGTTCAACAACCACATCTGGTCCAATAACAACTGGTCCAACAACAACATCTGGTTCAACAACAACAGAAGGTCCAACAACAACTGGTCCAACAACAACAACGTCTGGTTCAACAACAACAGAAGGTCCAACAACAACTGGTCCAACAACAACAACGTCTGGTTCAACAACAACTGGTCCAACAACTACTAGAGGTTCAACAACAACTGGTCCAACAACTACTAGAGGTTCAACAACAACTGGTCCGACAACAACATCTGGTCCAATTCCTACAGAATGTGGGGCCAGCACTGTGTCCTGGTCCCCTGTTTCAGGAGCAGAATCATACATAGCAACAGCAACAGCACATGATGGACACAACTACACCTGTAGCTCAAGCTCTGCAAACTCCTGCTCTTTCACTTGTCTACACTGTGGTGAAAACTACTCTGTCAGTGTTGTAGCTTTTGACAGAGGTCGTCACAGTGAACCAAGTGTATCAGTTGAACTGAAAACAGGTGAGATGATGGTCACCAGTGACTGTGTAATGCTGTATTGATTAGATTAGTGAAATTCCTTATTTAAAAGAAATGTCCTTATTAACCTCTTTCTCTTCCCAGGCCCATGTGCCCCGGTGAATGTTAGTGCCAGCCTGGTGTGTCCCAACTCAGCCCATGTGTCCTGGGTAGCAAGCTCCAGTGCCACAGCTTACAATGTGACAGCAGTGGGTCATGATGGACACATACATTACTGCCACACAACCAGTACCAGCTGTGACATACCAAACATGCCCTGTGGCCAGAACTATAACATCACAGTGACACCATATGCTGACTCCTGTGCTGGGAATCCCAGCAGTCCTCTTCACTTCATTGGAGGTACACAGAGAGAACAAGAGTTAAAATCTAAAAGCGATGTACTAATCTGAACTGTCTAATTTGATCAGCTAATTAAGATTGGCTCAACATACTTTTTCTTTCTCTCTCCACTTCTTCCCTCCATCTCTCCAGGTCCCTGCCCTCCCTGCAGTGTTTCTCTTTCTACAGAATGTGGGGCTAGCACAGTGTCCTGGTCCCCTGTTTCAGGAGCAGTAACATACATAGCAACAGCAACAGCACATGATGGACACAACTACACCTGTAACCCAATTGCAAGCTCTGTAAACTCCTGCACTTTCGCTGATCTACACTGTGGTGAAAACTACTCTGTCACTGTTGTAGCCGTTGATAGAGGTTGTCACAGTGAGCAAAGTTCAGCTGTGTACTGACTGTTAGGATATAAATTATGATACATAATTGTATGATTTGTGTACGAGGCTCATATGACCATATAAGGTTATATATATATTATTAACTGAACTTACAGTATTGGAGACCACATTTTGGTCGGATACTCTAAGCTCAGGCTAATAGATTACAGGTCATGGTAACTTTGGTTGCCATGACTATAATCATGTTTTGGTTTATACTGTATGTGGAAAATTACCACTCACTGTCTTTCTTCCTTGTTATGATCTGGGAACGAATCAATGATTCCCACGATCTTATACTGTCATAACTGTACTCTTTATATACATGTTAAACTTCCATTTTGGGAGAGAGAGAATTCTCAACCTGCCGCTATGGTGGGGAGAGAGAGAATTATCAAGCTGCCGCTATGATATGCTCACTGTTTGTCTCCTTGTCTGTCTCTCTTAAAATACAGCAATCTAAGATATACGTCCTTTGGTCTCTTTGTCTTATTTTAATTATGGATTTATAGATCCATATTTATTTCACTTTAATTAATTTATTTAACAATGTGATACTATGATATAAGTCACTAGTGGTGGAAAATTACCACTCACTGTCTTTCTTCCTTGTTATGATCTGGGAACGAATCAATGAGTCCCACGATCTTATACTGTCATAACTGTACTCTTTACATGTTAAACTTCCATTTTGGGAGAGAGAGAATTCTCAACCTGCCGCTATGGTGGGGAGAGAGAGATTTAGAAAGCTGCCGCTATGGTAGCTCACTGTTTGTCTCCTCTGTCTGACTCCTCTCAAATACAGCAATCTAAGATAGTCCTTTGGCTCGTCTCTTCTTATTTTGGTTATGGATTTTATCCATAATCCATACTTATTTAACATTCATAATAATTTACATAATAATGGTCCTTCGTAGCCGCATACAGTTTGTCAACATTGGCCGACTGAGGGACGGAGTGGCTGTTTAGCCATGGTTCACTCTCCCCCGGTGGAACAATGTTGCAACACGTATGAAAAAGTACCAGCCAAATTGGAAAATCTCTACATTGCTGTATTTTCAGACAAAGGCTTTTATTTGGACAACAGTGTTATCTTATTTTGGATTAATGTGGACCCGCGTGGACATCCATCAGCACCGGACCGTGTGACGAAGGGTTGGATACTCCACCGATGCTACCCGTGTGCGGTGCTTTGGGATCTCCACGCCTGGCAAATTCCTAAGTTATTAAGATAAGTAGATACGGAATGGTTGTAAATCTCTTTGTTTCATCTTACAACGTTTCAAGGTGGTGATCAACACCTTAAATCTATTTTTATCTATTTCTCTGGTCTCTGCCTCTCATTGCCATGAGGAGAGACAAATATTTTCATACTTTAACTTTTTCGGTACAGTCGTTGTCTTTTGTCTGGATGAATGGTCATTATTTGTTTGCTTTAGCCTAGGGCGAGGTTTATAACCTAGGGCAAGAACTTCTAGTCAGCCTGAATTTAACAAGTACTTCTAGTCAGTTGTGGTTATAGCTTGTTTGTACTTCTAGTCAGCCTGAATTAACGTGTACTTCTAGTCAGTTGTGGTTATAGCTTGTTATGTCTGGACCCTATGAAGGGTCAGTATTTGTCAGTTTATTCTGTTATGTTCACTGTATCGATAATAATTCCTGTTTACTCTATCCGCCTCTCACTCCCTCGCTTGCCCTCGCGAAGCAGAGTGGGGGAGTCAGAAGCAATATGTTTATCTTTAAGACCGTTTTTATGGACCAGTTCTTTTTTCCTTAATATTAAGTACTTTTAAGAAGTTTTAAAATATCTCTGAGAAATTAAAGTTAAGATTTAAGACTAAGAATAACTAACTCAAATTATGATGTCTAAATTAATTTAATATGTTGTAATGTTAAGTTTTAAAACCTGCCAGAGGCTTCTGGCTGTGTGACTTCTCTGTGAGAATGAGTTTGCCGTACTGTATGTGTGAGGGCGTGCACGAGTTTTGGGGAAGTGCGTGTGCGTGGTGTTCTGAGAGAGAGTGTGAGGGCGTGCATGCCGCCCCCCATACCCTGATAAAATGTTTAATGTGGAGGTCATATGAACCTCATACAAAAATTAAAAGGGTAGATTGTTAGGATATAAATTATGATACATAATTGTATGATTTGTGTACGAGGCTCATATGACCATATAAGGTTATATATATATTATTAACTGAACTTACAGTATTGGAGACCACATTTTGGTCGGATACTCTAAGCTCAGGCTAATAGATTACAGGTCATGGTAACTTTGGTTGCCATGACTATAATCATGTTTTGGTTTATACTGTATGTGGAAAATTACCACTCACTGTCTTTCTTCCTTGTTATGATCTGGGAACGAATCAATGAGTCCCACAATCTTATACTGTCATAACTGTACTCTTTATATACATGTTAAACTTCCATTTTGGGAGAGAGAGAATTCTCAACCTGCCGCTATGGTGGGGAGAGAGAGATTTAGAAAGCTGCCGCTATGGTAGCTCACTGTTTGTCTCCTCTGTCTGACTCCTCTCAAATACAGCAATCTAAGATAGTCCTTTGGCTCGTCTCTTCTTATTTTGGTTATGGATTTTATCCATAATCCATACTTATTTAACATTCATAATAATTTACATTTCACTGACAACAGGTGAGAAGATGTTCACCAAAGACACTGTATCTCTGCTTTAGATTTTTTTGTCCCCCTGGGAGCCAATTTAGACTGAATGGCTTAATATTTAAATGTGGATAAGTGCATGGAAGGCAAAGATAAGTTAGTTACCCACAATGCAAAATACTTTGAGAATTATGTTCTTTTTCCTTTTTTTTTTTTACAACACCTTGCTCTGTTAGTTTATCATATTATTGCTGTGTAAAGTTTAACTCTGTATCCATCCTCTCTTTGTAGTGCCATGTGTTCCTACCAACGTCTCGGTATCTCCTGACTGTATCAGCAGCACTGCTGTTGTGTCCTGGTCTGCCAGCAAGGGGGCTGTACAGTACTCTGTTTCTACCTGGGGTAGTCAAGGCAATGCCACCTGCCTGTCCTCTGATCTCAACTGTACTCTTAGCATCACCTGTGGCTCCAACTACAATGTAGCGGTGAAGGCTATTAATGGAAACTGCTCCAGTGCCCCGAGTGAGACCCTGACATTCAGCTCTGGTAAGACAGAGAACATAGCCTACTGTAAGACAAAGACAATGTAATGCTACTTTTGACCTCTAGAGTGCATCCTTTGTTTATTTAAAAAGATTAATAATTTCAAATTTGGTTGCCTGCTACAGTTGGTACAGTAAGGACAAGTGACTTAATTGCTGAATTAATTAATCTCCTACTGTAAAATGTATGAAAAAGACAATTTAAGGTTCTAAAATGATGTAACTTGTGCACGTTATTCCATGCATATAATGTAAAAAATAATTTAGCAACCATGTGTTTTACTTTTTTCTCCTCCCAGTCCTGTGTGCTCCAGTGAATGTTAGTGCCAATTTGGTATGTCCCAACACAGCCCATGTGACCTGGGTAGCAAGCCCCAGTGCCACAGCTTACAATGTGACAGCAGTGGATCAAGATGGACACATACATTACTGCCACACCACCAGTACCAGCTGTGACATACCCAACTTACCCTGTGGCCAGAACAATACCATCACAGTGACACCGTATTCTGGCTTATGTGCTGGGAATCCAAGCAGTTCTTATCACTTCACTGCAGGTAAAAAGATGGACCAAGACTTAAAATCTAAAAGCTATGTAGTAATCTGAACAGTCTCCAACAACAGACTAATTTGATCAGACTAATTAAGATATGCTCAACATACTTTCTCTTTCTCGACTTCTTCCTTCCATCTCACCAGGTCCCTGCCCTACCAGGAATGTTTCTGTTTCTACAGAATGTGGGGCCAGCACTGTGTCCTGGTCCCCTGTTTCAGGAGCAGAATCATACATTGCAACAGTAACAGCACATGATGGAAACAGCCACACCTGTAACTCAAGCTCTGGAAACTCCTGCTCTTTCACTGATCTACACTGTGGTGAAAACTACTCTGTCAGTGTTGTAGCTGTTGACAGAGGTTGTCACAGTGAACCAAGTCCACCTGTGGAACTGGAAACAGGTGAAATGACAATAATCAAAGACAAATTGTAATAATGTTTCGATTGTAAGTCTTAAAATCAAACCTTTTTAATATTTATTTTTCTCTTCCCAGCTCCATGTGCCCCAGTGAATGTCAATGCCAGTCTGGTGTGTCCCAACTCAACCCTTGTTTCCTGGGTAGGAAGCTCCAGTGCGACAGCTTACAATGTGACTGTCGCTAAGACAGTGCCACATGGTGGAATCATCATCATAATTATTATAGATTACTGCTACACCACCAGTACCAGCTGTCAGATACCCAACATACTGTGTGGGCAGACGCACAGCAGACGCACAGTGAACCAAGTCCACCTGTGGAACTGGAAACAGGTGAAATGACAATAATCAAAGACAAATTGTAATAATGTTTCGATTGTAAGTCTTAAAATCTAGATGCACAAATTCAGTGAAAGGAGGAAGTAAGGTATACGTTTTCCACCCCAAAATTTGAAATTGTTTAGGTATTAGAAAAACATAGGGGGAGAAAAATACACTTTGCAAATAAATATCTCCTTGCTCCAATTCCTCTATCTTCCAGATTTGTGGTCATGTGGTCACAAAATTACACTTGAGAAATGTTCAGTTTGTAATATCATATCTTGGATTTACATCAAATTTGTCATTGGTTTTATTAAGTTAATTGGAACTTAAGTCTGTAACACTATCCATCCTCTCTTCGTAGTGCCATGTGTTCCTACCAATGTCTTGGTATCTCCTGACTGTATCAGCAACACTGCTGTTGTGTCCTGGTCTGCCGGCAAGGGGGCAGTACAGTACTCTGTTTTTGCCTGGAGTAATGGAGGCAATGCCACCTGCCGGTCCTCTGATCTCAACTGTACTCTTACAAATATCACCTGTGGCTCCAACTACACTGTAGCGGTGAAGGCTATTAATGGCAACTGCTCCAGTGCCCCGGGCCCGCCCCTGACATTCAGCTCAGGTAAGACATGGAGCGTATGAATGCACACCAAAGACAAGAGCAATGTAATTCTGCTTTTGACCTCTTTAAGGTTCTGTTGAGAGCCCGCACATGTCCATGCCCGGGGTCAGAGGAATGGCCGCTCGCCAGGTGGAGGGTTAGGACAGGGGGAAATGAGGGTTATGATTTAGTAATAAATCTGATTACATAGATAGTGATAGGTGTTGCTTAACAGTACACATCTGAGAAACCCAATGATAATAAGGTTCACTGTTGTAACTTAGTTATCAGAGCATTGTATGCAGTTATACTGTTAGGTTGGAAACAACTGATTGACTTTGTGCATGAACAGACAACGGAGTAGTATGTGATATTGTGGGGCTTTTGCACCTCTTGTAACTTCCTGTATGTACTATCTGTCTTCTCTGAAGAATGTGCCACACAGCCCGTGACGCAAGTGATTGCTAGAGAAGCGTTTAACCACAAGCCACCTGGGGTTATAGCGGGGGCAGATAGAAGATAGACATACTGTAGTGTATGAACTTTGACCAAAGAGTTTGTCACCGAATGTTGCATCATGGTGGAAAATGTATCTTTGTCTTCGTCCTGCAGATCTTGCAGGATGGCTAACTGTCACGTACACTCTGAACGGATGGGTGGGGGGGCTGTGCCGCCCCCCCATGCATCTCTGGGGTATAAAAAAGGAAAGCGCCTAAAATACGGGCTCTCTTCTTTTTGGATCGGACAGACAAGGAATCTATACTTTTGCTGTGCTTGTTCTATTTTTTACTTTCTGTATTTTCTCTCTAATAAAACAATAAAAGCCCTTTTTACTTGGGAACCAAATAGTGTGTTGCGCCTCTGCTCCATCCTCGGTAAAAGGTCATCTGCCATTTCCATCTCTTTGTAGGATTATTCCTGAGTTTGGGTGAGTTCAGATATACTGTATTATCTAGAATTTCATAGCCAAACGGTTTAGTCTGTTGTCATTTTAACGGTCTTGCATCGTCCTGTCCCTCTGGGAGCTCGGGACCGCTGCTGGTCAGCAGGCGTTCGGAGGGGGCTTTGCTCTCAGGAGAGCGAGGTTTACCCGGCCTGGTGATCACCGGTGGGAGCTCTAAATACAAACAGAGGGATTTGGATTGCGAGACCAGCGTGGCTGAAACAAAGCCTGCACTCTGCTTATCACAGGTGGTAATCTTTAGTGCGGTGATATTGAGAAGGGAGACACGGAGAAGAAAGTGTGTCAGGATACACTCTCTCGCAGGTGCATGAAAAAATCCTTCATTCATTGAGTGTCAGAAATAGCTCTGTTCTCATCCATGTTGTAAAGTCACTTTGCTCGGAGATAGCTCAGTCTATAAAGAGTGCGCCAGGAGTAGATTATAAGACGTTGATGCAGTGGTGTTTTTATGTGGTTTATTTTACAACGCTAGAATATCCATCTAATTACATCAGACGAATTCAGCCGAAACACAGATATAAGTGAACTGTGGTGTGTGTGTCCCCATAGTTGTAATTTTGTAGAAAATCCCCTCAGCCGATTGTAGTAGCGCACAGTCGTGGTCTGAGGGTGGGGTAAGCCACCAGTGAACCCCTGAAGCCACCGCTCAGCAGCGTAACAGTATTGTAAACCCGACCGCGTGAGGTGCTGGTGTGCTGGGAGCTGGGGCGTGTGCCTCTCGGGGGGTCATTTGGTCAGCTTATTCTCAACATGGCGTCCCTGGTCTTGACCCTCTCTTTAATGGTGTGAATAATTGACAGGTTGATTATTTTAGCAATCATCCAGAGGGGGTATTATGTAGCCACCGGCCACAACATATAATCTACTCCGCATGGTGGTAGGATTGTTATTGACGGGGACTTCTTATTATATGTACGGGTAGTGGTACATATAATACTCTAGTTCTAACAGTGTGCTGTATCCGGGCGAGTATCCACACGACCAGAGTGAAAACAGAGGCTCGGAAAGCGCGCCGAGCAGGCTCCGGTGGGAGACACAAGTATCTCTGTCAGGGACTCATAGAATAGAGAGAAGTCAGGACTCGCCAATTTACAATGGCTACCACCCACTTGAATCCAGGCGAGTGTATGCCTGATTCAAGGCCACCTTTGGTGGTGTCGACCGTCTCTGGTGCATGCCTAGACGGTCACAATGAGTACCTAGAACTAGGACGGTTACTAGGTTTCCCCGACCGGGGAGAAGAGCTGTTTGCCGAACAAGGCGGACACGGCCATGCGAAGTGGCTTCCCGCAGGGGAGGAAACGAAACAAGAATGTCAAGGCCCAAGAGGCCTTGAGAGTTGGGCAGGGGACCAGATATGGGTCCCCGGGGAGTGGGAGCAACGGAGAGAGGAGTTTTCACTAGAAACACCCCTTCTGCTTGAACACCCCCAGCCATCGAATGGTCAAAGTGCGGAATTGGTTCCGCGAGTATTACAAATACCTCCCCGTGACTACCCAGCCACGAACAGAGCCATGTCAAGGCTGATTGTCCGGGGAGAGAGAATAGAGGAGATTCGGCCTATTACAAGGCCCGCGTGGGTAGTGAATCCCACAAATGAGCGATTAAGCGGTGGAGGGGGAATGGCCCAGTCAGTTGAGAACCTGGCAGGGTCGACCCTCAAACAGGAATGCCGGAGGTATGTACACCCGGTGACTGGTCCACCGCTGGCTGACGAGCACATAGTGCTCACGGACGCCCATGCGATGAGAGACATGGGTTATACACAAATTATACATGTGGCGTTGACTAAATGTAAGCATGGAATGACAGTACGCGAGCAGCAGCTAAAGTTAGACAGGTACTATGCTAAACTGTTTAGATTTGCTAATGCGCGCTTTGTTGCACGGTTGGTGATGACTCTATTTGGATGCGACGCCTACGGATATGACCAGGGAGCGTCCATCTGGGCATTCTTAAATGCCCTGGAAAGAGATGTAGGTAACCTCCGGATTGAGCTACTGGTGTCTCATGCCACGCTGGCAGAGGTTATTCGTAAAATTCAGCATACCGCGACGCCTGACCTGCCCCCTTATCGCAACATCTGTGGGGCCTGTGTGAACGTCCTACTCACCCGACATTTCATGCAGTATCAAAGGAGACCATTGCCGGCTCTGGAGAGAAGTACTACTGAGGGGGTGAGTGGGCCCTGTTCACCGAGCATGCCAGATCTAGGGCACTAAAACGACATTACAGCTTGGGCTGTAGCTGCCGAAATACCTCAGAAATGTGGGGATCAGATCCCAACTAATGTGAGCAGCCGTGGGGCGGAGCAGGCTCTCGGCGGGCCGATTCTGGTGTTCATGGTCGTGCGTTCTGTCACTGTTTGTCGGGCTGGGTTGTGTGTTTGCATTTGCGGCGTGTGGATTCTCTGTCACGCAGAAGGTGCACATTCTGGTGTGGCAGGGAACCCGCACGTTGGGGATGTGGGCAGGCAGTGCAGTGTGGCATGTGGTGCGGGAGTGTAGGATGGTGGACATGGGAGTTGGACTGTTGGAGGCTGCGCCGCCGAGTACCGCCATACCGGTTATTCGAGACTGTGTGGCATAGGCTAAAGTGAGGTGCAGCAAACCAACACTTATAGAGCCGGGTAAAATAGCCGTAGAGGCCGGGCTATATGTTGTTGGATGTTTTTCTTTATGCAGTAGATTAGTTCGTTTTTGTTTTGATTCTCTGTTTATATTATTTTTTTATATTGGGCCAGTTAGATTATTTTAGTTTTATGGTATAGACCCAAGGGCGTGTTTTCAATTAGTTATTGCGTTTTTGGCCGTTATTGTTGTCGCTTAGTTCAGTTCACAAAACTGGTGATTTTTGCGTTGTTGTTGTTGTTTTGTTGCGTTGTTATAAATGGTAATAATTATAATAATCATAGTTAAAATAAATAAATAAATAGATACCTAATGAATAGTGATAATGTTAGTAAAAAATAATGTAAATAGATGTTAATATTAGGTCATGATTCCCACTGGAATTTGAAATGGGCTGGCGAAATGTTCGCCATAAAGGCCCCTAAGGGGGCGGGAGAAGCATAGTGCATAGACCACTTTGGAACAGTCCAGCCCAGATCCAGTGGTCTCGGTATCCCTTCGCAGAGCCGGCGAAGGGGAGCTACCAGGTATTAATATACCGCAGAACATAAGTTCAAATAGGCCGGCGAAGGCACCGGTCTGCTTCATGAAAATTGATGAAGCTGCAGGAGGGCTCACGGGACCTACCGGGCCCTCTCAAGATGCAGGTAACCTAGAAAGGGAGAGAAAGAGAAATCCACCAGTTAATGGGTCTTTCTCTTTACCTGATCCCCAGGTGAAGTCTTGGGGGTGCACAGGGAATTGCGCGCCAGGAATCCGGCGCCGAGGTACGAAGCCAAGGACGAGATCATTGATCATAGCCCTATTCTTGAATAGAGCAGTCCTTGGCCCTAACCGACAGCAGTGGAAGATTTTGGTATAAGTCCACGTAGATCAGGTTGGGAAGACTGAGTGAGTAGCATGGCTGCTGCCGAGGATCTTAAGTGCGGCCTAGCCCGAGGCCCTGACGCTGACCTGTCGGGGTGTAGCAGTGCTATGCCGGGTCAGTGCCTTGGTCTCCTGTCGGGCGGGGAGGGTCTGCCTTTCGCTCTGAGGTGCGCAGGGATGAAGGTTTTTATTGCACTGTCTCCTGGTATAGATGGTAAAAACGTTTGGCTTGTGATTGAGGATGGAGTGGCGAAATCAACAAAATTGGGGTATCTCCCCAGAGAGGAGTATCGCAAACGCCCACTAAGGTGGGCGTTGATGATGTTAGGTGATTGTGTTTTGTGTTCCCTGCCAGTGGGCGTGACCCGGTGGAGTGGACCACAGAGGGCCAAACCAAGGGAGGTCCCCCCAGGCGGGGCGACCAAGCTGGGGGCCGGTGGTTTAGAGCTCATCGGGGCACGTGAAGGCCCTAGAGGGTGCCGCGTGCTGCTGTGCAGGGATTGTTATCTTGCGTGGGGTGGCCGGACGGCCGTCTCCAGTTATCCTCCCATGCCCAGCAGCCAAGTCAAAGAGTGTAAGTGTTGCTGGGATGGGACACATCTGTTCCCTTGCCCTCTCCATGAGGGGGTCAGAGTTTTCTCTGGAATACATATAAATCGGGGTGAAGGCTTCCTGCACCCTGGAAAAGCCCTGGCACGGGAAACTTTGCTAGGAAAAGACAAAATATGGTTCCGCGGGAGCACGGAGGACCTTGACTTCCTCCTGCTCTCGGAAATCGAGAGGATGGTGAACGGGCATTTTCCCCCGTGGAATCCATCCCGGAAGAGCCAGGTTAACACGATGAAGGGGTCGGAAATGCTGTTAATTGCAGACACACCTCCTCGTGCATTGGTGCTGGGCAGGACTCCTGATGGTCTAGAGAACGAGGCCATTAGGGGAAGAGCCGTTTGTATGTCGGTCCCTGTTCTGATCAAGAGCATGTTAGCTGCTCGGCACCAGTTAAAGATACAGTGTGAGCCCAACGAATTCGCTACCGGACGTAGTGGGGCGGGCGGAGAATGGGATTGGCTGACTGAACATTCCCGATACAAGCACCAGAGGTTGCGGAGGGAATGTTTGGTATGGCACCTTAAGGTGAAGGAGGCCCCGTTTGGGAAGAAGGGCACCGCAAGTGAACTTATGACCAACGGAGGTGTCAGCCTGGATAACCACAAGGGTTTTGTCTGGGCGAAATGTGTGATCGTGCTCGACACCACAAGTGATGGGAGCGTAGTGTCGATGTCCACCAGCTTTTCGCCGGAAGTGCCCGAGAAGGGCACCAAGGCGGAGACGCAGAAGAAGCTGGAGAAGAGGAAGGCTAGGATTATGCAACCCAGTGGTAGGGGCGGTTGCTGGAGGAGGTTTCGGTCCAAAGGGAAGGGGATGTCAGGGTAGGGACTGATCCTGTCTTTCCCTGTATTCCATCCTCCCTGCAGGAGGACGGAAGAGGGGGCGGAGGACACAGGGTCAGCCCGAAATGGAGTTTAGGCTACTAGAACCTGACTCCCCCCAGCCAGAACCTGCATCTCCTCCAGGGATATCACCGGAAGCAGATAGAAAGAAAGAAAGAAAGAAAGAAAGAAAAGTGTCACAGTACAGATATTTTAATTGTCATGTAAAGTAGCGGGGATCGCTATTGCTCTGGTGATAGCCTTAGGGCTGTCTAAAGCGATGGTTAATCCCCAAACGCGAATGCAATGGCACTACACCCCACCCGTGCTTAGTACTCGCATGGGGGGGGGAGGTTGCCGATGGTCGTTGAGACAATGAAAAGGTTAGCACATACACTGTTGCATGTGCGAGAATGGAAATTCTCTCCTCGCCAGAGAGGTGAGGGGGGGAGAGGAGGCAGAGATAAGCTTTAAGTAGGTCATGACCTATGGCAGGTGCAGAGTGAGCACGCGTCATGGATCTCACTGATCTCACTGAGCATTTCTCTCTTTCATTGTACTTTGAAGAGTGGTGTGGCAATAAGAACAGATTGTCACAGAGGCAGGAGGAGAGCTGTGAAACATTGCAGCCACTGCCGAAGAACAGTAAATGGCGGCTGTCGAGAGACCGCTTTCCCCTCGCGCGAATTTCGACGAGTTTGGTCGGGAGTTGGAGCTTCTTATGTCCAGCCTCCCGGAAGCTCAGAGGGAGCGGGTGATAGGAGTTATCCAGAGGAGCCTGAGGCGATCCTCTCCGCGACCTCCGGACCCGGGGCTGCAGGACCCGACGGTCTCGTCAACGGAGAGTAATGGTCCGATAGGGACGCCTCAGCGAGCTGCCTGGACCCCAGGCAGGGGCCCGAGAAGTCACATCCTCCCTTTGAGGGGGAGGAGTGAGTGGAGACAGCCTATAAGTAGGTCACCACAGATGCCAGAATAGAGTGAGTGAGCACAGAACCGCAGTGCTTGCTGAAAGTAGGTGACAGTAGCTCGGGGAAGACAATGCTACAAGTGTCGAATACTGGGGAGGCGGAGGTCATCCACCTCCACGCTGAGGAGGAGAGCGGCCTTCTGAGTGCCGAACCACAGGAGCCTGAGAGCCCTGAACCGAGTGAGACGCGGACAGGCTCGGGGAGTCCACTGCAGATTGTGAGTGGACCCATTCCGGCGCCGTCCTCCGCGTCCGAAGTGATACTGGTGGACCCCCCACCCTCCGGAGGAAGAAATGCAGCGCCCAAGGGGGCCTGGCTCCATCGGAAGGTGCAGACGGGGACCATGGGGAAGAAGCAGCGTTTGCAGCTCTGCACCCTGCAAGGTTTAAGATTGCAGGACAGTGCGCTGGAAAATCCGAGAGTCTGGGAAACCATTGCTGGAGTTATTCCCGGACGAAGGCCATACTGGGGCCCTTTCAACGAACTAGGGCCACGGGCTTTAGCCAACCTGGACACCCAGTCCGAGAGGAAAGGTGTCACGTTTGCGTTCCTTGAGGGGGAGGGCTGGGGTGACATCACCCCGGCCAGAGTGACCACCTATATGGTACTCGAAGGTGACATTAAGAAAGGCCAAATCTGGGCGAGCGTGGAAGCATTGCTACCTAAAGAGGGCGGCTTGTTCGAGACAGTCGCCATCTTGGGACCATGCCCACAGCCCTTGAATTTCGAGTTTGTTACCGGCTGCAGTTACATGCCTGGTAGAGGCCCGAGAGAGAAGAAATCGGGCGGAGGGGAGGTAGAAGTTCCAGCCGTCCCTAAGCCTGTACCGAAAGCAGTGGTGGCTCGCCAGACAGGAGATGGACCCCCACGGGGGTCGGGTGAGGGCCACACTGTTGGGACCTCAGAGCAGTCCATACCGGCTGGCTCAGGCCGACGCAAGAAGAAGAAAAAGAAGCGCCAGGGCGATCACCTCGAGCCGTCGAACCGAGAGGACAGTACTGGACAGGGGCCCTGCCCGCCCCGCCCGGAGTGGGGCGGAGACCAGGGAGGCTACCGGGCTCCCCGCCCAGAGTGGGGCGGCGACCAAGGAGGCTACCGCCCTTACCGCCAGGAGTGGGGTGGTGACCAGGGAGGCTACCGTCCTTCTCGCCAAGAGTGGGGTGGTGACCAGGGAGGCTACCGTCCTTCTCGCCAAGAGTGGGGTGGGGACCAGGGAGGCTACCGTCCGTCACGCCATGAGTGGAGCGGTGACCATGGTGACTACCGGGCCTCCAGACAGGACCGGAGCGGTTGGACCCACTCTCATCCTCCGGCTCACCAGCAGGTCATCCCACAACCACCTCCCCAGCAGGTCAACCCACAACCACCCGTCCAGCAGGTCAACCCGCAACCAGCTCAGCAGTTGGCCAACCTGCCACCAGCTCAGCAGCAGGTCAATCCGCCACCACCTTCAACGCAGGTCTACGGCACACCGGCATATGGCCCACCTGCAGCCAGCGGGGCGGCCCAGCCGATCTACTATGACCCTTATGGGGGTCAGGGATGGCCTTCATACGGGACTTCGTATCAGAATGGTGCGGGGTGTGAGGGTCGAAGCCCGAATCACATGTGATGTGTGGAAGTATAAAAAAAAAAAAAGAAAGAAAAGAAAGAAAAATGGAAAAATGATGATAATAATGATAATAATACCATTTATATTGTGATGGTTTCTTATATAGGCTATGACATAATACCCTTGATATTGTGATGTTTTCTTATAGGCTATGACATGTATAATGGAGATGTGCTGTTTGCTTAGATTTAGACTGAAACATGACCTGATGTTCCCATCCAATACTTGTGCTGAATCCTATAGAATGAGTGTGTGTTGTCTTAGCTCAGGCCTGGGGGTGTACAAGGAGGATTCGTCGTGGAGAGGCAACCGGCCATGAGGGGGTGTTGAGAGCCCGCACATGTCCATGCCCGGGGTCAGAGGAATGGCCGCTCGCCAGGTGGAGGGTTAGGACAGGGGGAAATGAGGGTTATGATTTAGTAATAAATCTGATTACATAGATAGTGATAGGTGTTGCTTAACAGTACACATCTGAGAAACCCAATGATAATAAGGTTCACTGTTGTAACTTAGTTATCAGAGCATTGTATGCAGTTATACTGTTAGGTTGGAAACAACTGATTGACTTTGTGCATGAACAGACAACGGAGTAGTATGTGATATTGTGGGGCTTTTGCACCTCTTGTAACTTCCTGTATGTACTATCTGTCTTCTCTGAAGAATGTGCCACACAGCCCGTGACGCAAGTGATTGCTAGAGAAGCGTTTAACCACAAGCCACCTGGGGTTATAGCGGGGGCAGATAGAAGATAGACATACTGTAGTGTATGAACTTTGACCAAAGAGTTTGTCACCGAATGTTGCATCATGGTGGAAAATGTATCTTTGTCTTCGTCCTGCAGATCTTGCAGGATGGCTAACTGTCACGTACACTCTGAACGGATGGGTGGGGGGGCTGTGCCGCCCCCCCATGCATCTCTGGGGTATAAAAAAGGAAAGCGCCTAAAATACGGGCTCTCTTCTTTTTGGATCGGACAGACAAGGAATCTATACTTTTGCTGTGCTTGTTCTATTTTTTACTTTCTGTATTTTCTCTCTAATAAAACAATAAAAGCCCTTTTTACTTGGGAACCAAATAGTGTGTTGCGCCTCTGCTCCATCCTCGGTAAAAGGTCATCTGCCATTTCCATCTCTTTGTAGGATTATTCCTGAGTTTGGGTGAGTTCAGATATACTGTATTATCTAGAATTTCATAGCCAAACGGTTTAGTCTGTTGTCATTTTAACGGTCTTGCATCGTCCTGTCCCTCTGGGAGCTCGGGACCGCTGCTGGTCAGCAGGCGTTCGGAGGGGGCTTTGCTCTCAGGAGAGCGAGGTTTACCCGGCCTGGTGATCACCGGTGGGAGCTCTAAATACAAACAGAGGGATTTGGATTGCGAGACCAGCGTGGCTGAAACAAAGCCTGCACTCTGCTTATCACAGGTGGTAATCTTTAGTGCGGTGATATTGAGAAGGGAGACACGGAGAAGAAAGTGTGTCAGGATACACTCTCTCGCAGGTGCATGAAAAAATCCTTCATTCATTGAGTGTCAGAAATAGCTCTGTTCTCATCCATGTTGTAAAGTCACTTTGCTCGGAGATAGCTCAGTCTATAAAGAGTGCGCCAGGAGTAGATTATAAGACGTTGATGCAGTGGTGTTTTTATGTGGTTTATTTTACAACGCTAGAATATCCATCTAATTACATCAGACGAATTCAGCCGAAACACAGATATAAGTGAACTGTGGTGTGTGTGTCCCCATAGTTGTAATTTTGTAGAAAATCCCCTCAGCCGATTGTAGTAGCGCACAGTCGTGGTCTGAGGGTGGGGTAAGCCACCAGTGAACCCCTGAAGCCACCGCTCAGCAGCGTAACAGTATTGTAAACCCGACCGCGTGAGGTGCTGGTGTGCTGGGAGCTGGGGCGTGTGCCTCTCGGGGGGTCATTTGGTCAGCTTATTCTCAACAGGTTCAATGATTTATTAACTGAATGAGTGAATCCTAGAATGGAAGATTCAAGCAAAAGATAAACTAAATGTTAATTGTGCAATCATTGAACCTTAATAATGTCATATGTCATTGTATAACCTTTATAATGTAACATTTCATCTAATTATTTCAACACTCATTTTGTTTTGTTTCTTACTCTTACTCTTCCCAGTCCCATGTGCCCCAGTGAATGTCAATGCCAGTCTGGTGTGTCCCAACACAGCCCATGTTTCCTGGGTAGGAAGCTCCGGTGCCACAGCTTACAATGTGACTGTCACTAAGTCATCATCAGTCATCATTATTATTATAGATTACTGCTACACCAACAGTACCAGCTGTCAGATACCCAACATTCCCTGTGGCCAGAACTATACCATCACAGTGACACCGTATGCTGACTCATGTGCTGGGAATCCCAGCATTCCTTATCACTTCATTGCAGGTATTAAGAGAGAACAATAATAATGTGGTTAGATTGATTTGATTCAGTTGATTACAATTTGCTCAACAAACATTTGATTTGATCAGCTATGATACATGAACTAAAGTAACCCATTTATTTCTCTCCACTCCTCCCTATCATCTCTCCAGGTCCCTGCCCCCCCAGTAATGTTTCTGTTTCTACAGAATTCGGGGTTAGCACAGTGTCCTGGTCCAATGTTTCAACAGCAGACGGGTACATAGCAACAGCAACAGCACATGATGGACACAGCCACTCCTGTAACTCAAGCACTGCAAACTCCTGCTCTTTCACTGATCTACAATGTGGTGAAAACTACTCTGTCAGACAGTGTTGTAGCTGTTGACAGAGGTTGTCACACCGAACCAAGTTCACCTGTGGAACTGAAAACAGGTGAGAATATGTCAATCAAAGACTGTGTATGTATGAAATGTGAAAATGAATGAAGGAGAGTTTGAATTGGCTGTCCCACAATGTAAAATATTTGAGACTTTCTTCTTAAATATCAATATGTCATGGTTCAACTGAACGTATTTATTTCATGACACTTTCCCCTGTGTCCTGTTACTAATTCAGAGATTCTAATCATGTCAATTTACATTTTACTACCTAAAATCTTGGAGCCCAGTTATATTGTTGATGTGTAAAGTTTAACTCTGTATCCATCCTCTCTTTGTAGTGCCATGTGT